>NW_026848607.1:0-32327 GCF_030435595.1 Desarmillaria tabescens | reverse complement strand
GAGCACGTGAGAACAGCTGCTCGATATCAACGATATAGCGAGGAAGCTCGCGTCCTGGGCTAGTCTCGTCGATAATGACGGGCGCGCTCTTTTCTTTGCGATAGGGCATTTGTGCTGCCATGATGACTGGTGGTATTACTGGTGGTGGTAAGGAAGGTGGCGGTACGACCGGAATTACAGGTGGTACAGTTGGGTTTGCGATATTAAGATTGGGTTCGATGGGTTCTTCTTTTACCGAAGGTTCGGGAGTAGAAGATGGAGCTGGTGGTAATTCTAGTTCATCACTAGATTCTGACGAGTCGTTGTCGCGGTACGCGGTAAAAGATGCTGCTCCAAAGGAATATCCTTGGAAGAAATCTTCTGCGGAACGAGCTGGGGATACGGGTGCGGTCCCGTAATCTGATCCTAAAAGGTCTCCTGTGACTTCTTCTTCGTCACTGGTATCTGAAAACCGTAGCGGATTTCCAGTAGAGATATCGAGTTCTTCGGGGTAAGGGGAAAGTGGTGAATGCGGTAATCCTCCTGGGAATGACTGGGATTCAGGAGAATCGGGTTCTGCGGTTTCTGAAGGTACGGTGGAGGAAGATGCCTCTGGTTCTTGTGTCTGAGCTAAATGCGCGGTAGATTCTTGTAACTGTCGACGAGCGGTGGTATCTCTAAGGCCTCTGCCTTGAACTGGGACGTATGGGGTAGTGCGTTCGAATTTAGATGGAATGGTGAAAGATTCGGGTTTGTAGCAACCGTAAGACCGCTACAAAGGGCGAATTGAAAGTGGATAGGTTCGGTATACGAACGATGAAGAATTCCGTGGAAACGAAACCCTCGCGGTGGGCTCCAGAAATGATGAGCCTAAACTTCCGTGGCAACGGCAAAAACCAAAACTCTACAGGAGTTCACGGCAAATGGCGTGTAGCGGCAATAAAGGCTTTGTTGTTGTGCGAGTGTTTCGGTGCACCTCCGTGCGATGAATTCCTCAAGAACGCAAGTATACACTGCGACTTTTCAGTCAGCGAAGTAGTACCCTTAACGATCGAGTACTAGAAAACGTTGGCTGTAAGCCGGGAAGGGTCTCGATAGACGAGAAGGAACGGAATCCGGTATAACTGGGAATACCGGCAAACCGTGAACGAAGTGACGGCAATTTAAGTAGTAAAAGCCGTGGGCGATGTTGACGGAATTAGAGAAAATGCCGTCAAAGAGAAATACCGTTGGCAAGATAACAAATACCGTGACGGCAAGAGACGAAGACTGTAGTCGAGAAACGAGAAACTGGCGGTAAAACGAAGATAAGACTGGCTGGCGATGATATGAGGGGGAACTAGTGACGGCAAAACGACGGCTGGGACTGGGCTGGACTGAAACTGAAACTATACTGAGGTTAACGACGGCAAAACGAAACTGATACTAATCCTGAGTCTACACGGAGACTATCCTATACTGAAACTGACGGCAAGATACCAAATACCGTGACTGATGATCCTATACTGAAGCTGTTGACCGAAATTCCGTGACAGATGCTGCTGGCGGCAATAACGATCCTAATCTGAGTCCACACGGGGACGTAACGATCCTGAACTGAACTGGGTAAAACGATGGCGACGTAGAAGGTGAAAACTGATGAAAACGATCCTGGCTGGTGAAAGTGAAACGATGCTGGCGGATTAAAAGATAAAAGCGAGTTGTGGACACCGAATTCCGTGTATTGGCGCAATATGAGCGTACACCAATACCGTTAGAAGAAAAGCCGTGACAGAGAGTATAACTTGGAGTGACTATGTTGTTATTGTCTATCTCCTAGCGAGTACAAGCGATAACGGTGGTCGATAACGTGGATGATGGCTAGTGTCCAGTAACTTTTCTAGCAACTACTACTACACTAGCTTTTATACTACAAGTCCGGAATAAAATTAGAATACTTGAAACGAGTCCTTAGTAAGTCCTTAGTACATCGATTGGTAAGAAATGATACAAAACGCGTGCTCCCAGAGTTCTAAAGTAACAGCACCCACACGGTTTTACCGCGTATAGACTTAATGATCAGAAAGAATTCCCCCGACATACGGACTCTTGGGCTGCTGTGTTGCTGCGGCAAAGTACACTGAAGGTAGTACACTGAAGTAGATGCGTGCGGCATTATCTTGGCGTTGTAACAGCCTTAGTAAAGTGAGTGGAAAGGTCACGGCATTAGGTCTTTTGCCGTGGAGTTGGTACTTTGACTGTGGCATTCTTCTAAATGACGCTTGATGCTGATGTCATCGATGGCTGTGCTGGGCGATCAATGATGGTCCTAAATCCGTGAGATCTGCAATCAGGTGCCTGGCGGCATTAATGAAGTGGCGCATATTGATACGGAATACGAGCTGGGAAGGATAGTTGGCGGTAAGAGTGGGTATTGCCGTGATTGCAATCGTTGACTTAGTGAAAGTCCGCTAAGTGGACAAGGCATTTATTATAATGCTAAAATCCGCGAATTCTGAGCGTACAGAGCCTTGAGGCTCATCACCGACTACACCGCTGTTTCCGACAACAGAGGCGAGTTCGCGTACAACTCCCGCTCCATTACGTTCCCAGCACTCCTGCCTACCCACCGCCCGTGATCCACATCCCCGCGGCATCCCAACAGACTCTACAAGATGTCAAATCCAACGTCTCTGGGGGACCTGGAGAGTCCCTCTACGGATCGTCGTGATCCAGCTCGCGATACTCAGAGTTGAGCACCGACTCCTACAGGAGCGCTACCGCTGAGTCTGCCGACTCAGTTGACATCACAGATACCCAGGGCGTACTCCTCGACCGAGGAGACTTGCCCCTACCAGGTCTCTTCGACCAGTCTCCAGTCCAAGGAGAGTCAGGCACCGACCGACCCCGAAGACAAGGCACCAGGCATCTGGTCGAGGACGAAGAAAGCTCTGACACCGAGTTTGAAGGGGACGAGCTCACTGAGCTTGAAAGGATCTGACTCGAAGACCTCCTCAGCGACCTCTACCCGAATGAGGAGGAAGATGCAACCTATTCCGGAGACAATTGGAGCGGAAGGTCAGGAACGCATTGGACAGACGCCGACTGGGGCAGCGAGCATAGAAGGTATGAGAGGGGGAGAACAACAGACCGGGATGACTACGACAGTGATTCCGGAGAGCTTGCCCTTGGGGCCTCCACCGCAACTACCGCCCGTGCAGATGGAACAGGACCCGTTCTTCCTACAGGGCCGACAAATCAAGGCCCCATCGTTGGCTGGCACCCCAGTACCAGTTGGGTCTACACCGACCCAAGGGAAGAAACTCCTGTGGCCCGAATCCTGTCCCCGAGGAGCCTCCTTGTCCCCGAGCGCCCAGAGGGCCCAGGGCCCGCTCCCACCATCGCCAGGGCTGAACCGACGGATCAGCAGCTCTGGGAGGAGTTCCCGGACTACGATCCTGAGGAGCTTGGAGCAATTGCCAGGGCCGGAGACCTCGCCCGAGTCCCCTTTACACCGTCAGTTGTGGGGCAAGCATTCGCCGACCCCGTCCCTAGCAACCAGCGTCCATGGATGCTTCTCTACCACACGCTCATCGAGTCGCTCGACCTCCCTCGAAATGCCCGGGAGTCCCCAGAAGTCGAGGCCCAAATGGACCAAGCAAGAGCGGCAGATGCACGCACTCGACATGCCAAAATCGCCACCCTCCTTGGACCCAATGGTTTCTACGACCTCCCCGTCGAACCTGATGCCACCTGCACAGAAATCGAAAATAGGCAGCGAGCTGCCGCCCTCCAATACTCCGGACTCGCCGAGCAGGCAGGAACAGACCTCAAAGCCCGCCGAAGAGCCTGGCAGGCCTACGAGTCGGAGATCAGTGACCCCGACTCCGACATTGGGCGGTGGAAGAGAAACAAGGAGATCGACAGACTCGCCAGAGAGAGGAAGGAGGCCAAGGATGCCGAGTCAGCTGCCAAACAGCTCCCTCAAGGGTGAGGTGATGAGGGCGGTCCGGACGGTCCTGGTCGATCCCATGGCTCCAGTACCAACAATCTTTAATATCCTACCTTGGCATGGGCTGTATGAAATAATGATGGAAGACATGGAAAAGGACTCCCAATGGCTCTTTACGGAGGCGGGAGAGGATTACCGACATGCAAAATATATGGGGGACATATACCTCATGAAAAATATCCTAGAAGTGGAAACGTGGCACTGAGCCGCCCTGGTGTGGAACCAGGTACACCCCAACAATCAGCGACCGGGGTGTGAACCCTATCAACGACCGCAACCAATGCCCAACCTGCTTGAGACCGAAGAGTTCTGGGCGGGAGCAGGACCAGACGATCCTGAGGACCCATGGGATGACCTGGGTGCTGGAACCTCCAAAGGAAAGGAGTCGACGGTGCCAAAGCAGCTGCCGCCTGCACCACCAAGCAAGTATCCGGGAGGCTATCCACCGCCTGACGATAATCCACATCTGCGGTCATTGTCAAGGCCCCCCAAACCACCGGTACCGCCAAATGTACCACCACCGCCGGACCCAATCCCAGCTTGGCAGCTGGCTCCAGGGGCCGCTAACAACCCATGGAACGAAGTGAAGCCCAAACTGGTTACACAACCAGAATACTTCTTTGGGGTATCCTTGGACATCACGCGGGTCCTACATCACTGCGAGGTTTACTTCCAGGTATTCCCCATGTATTACACCATGAACGACCAAGGGCAGAATCCCTATCGAATCACCTTCGCCCAGGGATACCTACGAGGGGAGGCTCAGCAGTGGTGGGTCGACCAATACTATCGTTATCGGACGCCGCAAGGGCATTGGAGATTCCCCACATGGGATGAATTCTCCCATGACCTAACGGTCCAATTCTGAGAAGTCGCTGAGTTGGCCATCTGGAAGCAGGAATGGAAGAAGGTTCGACAGTCGGAGTTCAAGTCTGCGGTGGAGTTCTTCGCCAAATTCGAACATCTAGCCCACAAGTGCGAGGAGTTCGAAGATGAGAAGCAGATGTTCGAGACAGTAGAAGCGGCGATTAGGCCGATGGTGCGCAAAACGGTTATGCATGGGGACAATGAGTGCCCCACAACCTACGCACAATGGAAGGCGCAAGTCCTAAGGATCAATGCCAATTATCACTACGACGTGGCCCAGGGCCTCACAGGTAAGCCCTTCTCGAACCAAAGCAGTTCGGGTCACAGCCTGATCTGCAAGATTTCTGTTTGAAAGATATTAGTTGACAGTTAATTGTGATACATCAGGAGTGTCAGTTTACATCCAGCCCATATACAGTAATTCCATCAGAATGACAAAGTGGCTTAGTAAGCTTCCCAATCTGTGTCAATGATGGCATCATTAGAAAAGAGGGCAATCCGGGGAATTGAACCCGGGACCTCAAAAATAAATCCAATAATGTCACACAAATTTCTCGAGCAAGCATGCCAACCACTACACCATACTGGCATTATATATATATCTTTTCATCTCTATATATACCCTCCCTCCCTTAACATTTATGACCTCATATTGATGCCCTCCCTTTGCTCCGCTCTGGTGCGCTCTTTTGCCTTTTTAGGCTCCCCAAATCAGCCCATCAATTTTGGCTGGATCCAGTGGCAGTGCCGCATTTTTAATACCCAAAATAGGGGCTATTTTCCGGTCAAAATAGCTATTGGGCTATTCTCAGGCTACTGGCTGGGCCAGGGGATGGCACTATAATCTGTATGGCCATAAACAACATAAAATAGAGCCCTCTAATGATGCATAGGAGCCCTGGATAGTGGGATAAAAGGGTAATATAATGAAAATCGCATAATTATTCGCTTTTGGGGGCTGCTGCATGCATTGGATCGGCTGGAGGACTTCACCAATCGATTCCCTGACCTTGAAAACACCCAAACGAGCCCTCCACAGTACTTTTGGCACACTTTATTCCTGGAGATAAACGAAAATATTCGCTTTTTAGGGTGCAGCATGCTCCAGATCGCTTTGAAAACATTACCAGTCGATTCCTATGCTGTAAAAACCCTAGAATACATCCTCCTTCATAATATAGGTCCAGTATAATACAGTATAAAAGGGGGTATTAGGGGGCATACATCGCTTATTTTGTTTTTCCCACTTTGGATGGCCTGGGGAGCATCACCAATGGATTCCTTGATATTAAAAACCCCAAAACGACTCCAGCCTTGATTTATAGGGTCTCAAAAACGACAGAAATAATGATATTACAGTTTAGGAGGAGCACATGTAATAAATCCTATTTCTGGGCTTCGGACCACTTCGGAGTTTTGTCTATTGTGTTTATTGACCTGAATAACACTCAAATGATCCCACAGGACAAAGGAAACCATCAGAAATACGTGATAAAAAGAGTAATAGGGGGATGGAGGAGACATACCTTATATTTCGCATTTCTAATAGTTAGGGAGGGTATTCTTGTTATATAACAGACTGTATATATTGTACAAAGGTGTGTACGAAGCCCCATGGATATCCGAAATGTATTGAATGAGATATGAGCAGATCATTCTGTAAAACAGGAGGAGCACATCCCATATTTCGATGTTCTGCTCATTCTATGGCCTGGAAACTATCAGAATCGGACTCCTTGACCCAAAAAACAGTAGAGGCACTTATCATCCATAGGAGCCATTTTACCCAGATAACACATACAGCCATATGTAGCTACAGGACAATATAAGTAACAAATGAGAGAACATCTTGTATTTCGGAGTTTGAACATCTGAATACCATGGATGATAGGTGGCCCTACTTTTTTTTGGGTCAAGGAATCCGATTCTGATAGTCCCCAGGCCATAGAATGAGCAGAACATCGAAATATGGGATGTGCTCCTCCTGTTTTACAGAATGATCTGCTCATATCTCATTCAATACATTTCGGATATCCATGGGGCTTCGTACACACCTTTGTACAATATATACAGTCTGTTATATAACAAGAATACCCTCCCTAACTATTAGAAATGCGAAATATAAGGTATGTCTCCTCCATCCCCCTATTACTCTTTTTATCACGTATTTCTGATGGTTTCCTTTGTCCTGTGGGATCATTTGAGTGTTATTCAGGTCAATAAACACAATAGACAAAACTCCGAAGTGGTCCGAAGCCCAGAAATAGGATTTATTACATGTGCTCCTCCTAAACTGTAATATCATTATTTCTGTCGTTTTTGAGACCCTATAAATCAAGGCTGGAGTCGTTTTGGGGTTTTTAATATCAAGGAATCCATTGGTGATGCTCCCCAGGCCATCCAAAGTGGGAAAAACAAAATAAGCGATGTATGCCCCCTAATACCCCCTTTTATACTGTATTATACTGGACCTATATTATGAAGGAGGATGTATTCTAGGGTTTTTACAGCATAGGAATCGACTGGTAATGTTTTCAAAGCGATCTGGAGCATGCTGCACCCTAAAAAGCGAATATTTTCGTTTATCTCCAGGAATAAAGTGTGCCAAAAGTACTGTGGAGGGCTCGTTTGGGTGTTTTCAAGGTCAGGGAATCGATTGGTGAAGTCCTCCAGCCGATCCAATGCATGCAGCAGCCCCCAAAAGCGAATAATTATGCGATTTTCATTATATTACCCTTTTATCCCACTATCCAGGGCTCCTATGCATCATTAGAGGGCTCTATTTTATGTTGTTTATGGCCATACAGATTATAGTGCCATCCCCTGGCCCAGCCAGTAGCCTGAGAATAGCCCAATAGCTATTTTGACCGGAAAATAGCCCCTATTTTGGGTATTAAAAATGCGGCACTGCCACTGGATCCAGCCAAAATTGATGGGCTGATTTGGGGAGCCTAAAAAGGCAAAAGAGCGCACCAGAGCGGAGCAAAGGGAGGGCATCAATATGAGGTCATAAATGTTAAGGGAGGGAGGGTATATATAGAGATGAAAAGATATATATATAATGCCAGTATGGTGTAGTGGTTGGCATGCTTGCTCGAGAAATTTGTGTGACATTATTGGATTTATTTTTGAGGTCCCGGGTTCAATTCCCCGGATTGCCCTCTTTTCTAATGATGCCATCATTGACACAGATTGGGAAGCTTACTAAGCCACTTTGTCATTCTGATGGAATTACTGTATATGGGCTGGATGTAAACTGACACTCCTGATGTATCACAATTAACTGTCAACTAATATCTTTCAAACAGAAATCTTGCAGATCAGGCTGAATTCTTAAGTGAGATGATAGATATCACTGGCATGAACTTGAGCAATGGGCTTCAGCCAAAGTCCATGAGCCTGCATCCCATTGTTCTGAGTCCCATTGTTAGAAGACTCACTTGTTGCCATGTCTATGAGAAGCCTCTGTGAATCCAAGAAAGAAGTCTTGAACGACATATGCCAGGACTGATAGTTCTGGGCACCTAGACCTGTTGGTCACTAGAGAACAAGCCCACGGGTGTCAGGAGAGCACCTCTTGGCATGCGTTGATGTGCTCGGTAATGGGCAGTGCACAAATGAAACAAGCGTCTAGATCGTCAATCTAGATACTAAATCACACACACACACACTATCACCAATGTATATAAGTTTGAGGATGAGTACGATAGAAGCACTCACGATGTACTTAGATTTAGATAATCTAGTGGGGTTTTGTCTGAAAACAACTTCAATTCTTCTTTCAATGTGTTTTACACAAAGTACACTAGTCCGCAATAGTGGGGTTTTATGAACTTGTTTTGCAAGGTATAGTCGAGCAAATTATACTCGTTTTGACGTCGTCTAGAAGAGCTTCTAGCAGACACTTCAAATAATCAAACAACCAAAGACTCTGAGGTCTACAAAGAGTGCGAAATCACTCTACAAAGAATGCACAGGTTCTGACTTCAAGTACAAGACTTGCAAAGAGTACACAGACTCTGGAGTTCCTTGAACTTGACAATTGTTCGAACTTAAAGCATTCTAAGGCTTATTTTACTTCAACTAGATGAGGTCTTTTGACTTAAAGTCGACTCAGCACATCTAGATCATTAATCTTGGAGAGAGAGAGAGCACGAGGCCTTTGTCCACAGAGCAGTTCAATTAACTAGCAAGACGCAAACGTGGGGATGGCTCTACTTCCTACTTAACTCTTCTAGATTACTGTAGTCACCCTTATGGGTTGACTTTGGTAACTTAATTCACTTCAGTCAAGGATATGCAATAAAACCAGTGATTGATTAGGTAGCTATACAGGCTACTAGCACAAACGCAGGGGAATGCTTTCCTCTGTTATGTGTCTAGTCGCTGCTAATTTATACGATTCGTGTTCTAGGTATAGGAGCCCGTATCTACAGTAATTATGGTACGAGCTTTGGAATTAATACAAATGGTGAGTCACTATCCTACAAGTATCGTGCCATTCCGTAGTTTCTATTCAGTTTGACACGACTGCGCCGGGGTATTCTGTCACCGAGGAGTGCCCTACTAGTCCGTGGGTGCTCCTTCTTCCATCTGCAAGGCTTGCTGCACACCATATGTATGGAATACTGCAGTATGCACAGGATCTCAAGGATGTAACCACTGATCGCGATTGACTGCAGGTCCGAGATTATATTCTGTTGATCACTGCACGATCAAGGCCAGTCATCTCGGTACCCAATGCGGCTATTCATTCTTCCAAGGTTATTCCTTTCCTAGCCTGAGTTGATCTCGAAAGCTGATCTGTTTCTCGACTTAGCAATTTTTCTTGACAGGTTCTTTCTACTCGTCGAGGCGATGAGGCATCTAGTTCATTCCATTCTTCAACTTCTTGGTTTTTATACTCCATACAGATGAGTCCCCGAGATTTGACTGTAATAGTCTTGTTTAGGTGGGGCTTAGCTTGGCGTGTTGATGGCTGGTAGAATTGACTCTTTGAGACGTCGTTTCTAAGTCCGTTCTGTACTGCTGTGCTTTCATTCTTTATGTAGTATTTAGCTACCAGTGCAAAGCCTCCACTGTAGCTCTCTGTACTGCTTGTAGATTGCATAAACTGATGTAAAATCGCAAAATCTATGGGTAGCCTGATACCAGGCATATCAGTGTTTAGCGAGCTCACTATAGAAATGAGACTAAAACTGGGAAGTCCGACTCGGATGCTCAGTAAGGCAGTGGTGGCAACATGCTACGCATGTAGGAGTCTGGGTACTGCACGACGTTTGTAATTCTAATTCCCCGGTAGTATAAGTAGGCTGGTTACAGTAGGTAGAGGCCAAGTTTTTAGCCCCCAAGTTCCCATGCATGCATTGAAGGCGGTACCGTAACAAAGGATCAGTTTGTGACTTCGAGCTGTGCATAGAATTAGCGAGCTCACTCAGAGAAATACGAGATACCCTTTTGATAAGACTTTTGAGAACTTAGTCAGAGTGAATACGAATCAGTGACGCTGTTTCTGTTCTGTTAAGTGTGATAAGTCTGTTCGGAGAATGTGTTGAAGTGGAAATCTGAGTTCTGTTCTGTTCTGTTCTGTTCTGTTCTGTTCGAAGTTCAGTTTCTGAATCTGTTTCTGAGCACTTCTGAAGTGTTCTTGAGTCGAGATAACCTGCTGGAGTTAGTTGGAGAACCCCTACATACAGTTGTGTAGCGAGCGGGCTAAGTCAGTGCTTGCCTGTGGTGTTCTTTTAGTGAGCTCACTAAAGTTTCAGCATGTATTGCCTCTGTTTCTGTCGGGATCAGTGTCCCTTGTGTATTATAACTCAAATCTGCCTTGAAGGTTGTGTCGCGCCAGTGAATGACCTTCCTGTAAAAAGTTCCTAGACTTAGGAATTCATTAGAGAAAGCTTAGCTTCGCTAAGAGCACTGAGAATAAGAGAAACTCTTCGAGATATTGGAGTATAGTTGGATCGCATTAGAAATAATTGCTCCCCCTAGAATTTATGAGGGTGATTGTAGTTTGTGTAGTTGTGTGAGTGTGTGTGTGGGTTTTTGAGGTTCACCTTTTAGCCTGCTCACTATTCCACAGGTGCCCACAGCCAGCCTCTTCAGCGGGTACCCATCCCTGTGCCACAATCCTCTGTTACGATCACTATGACAACCACCTAACCCCCCAATGCCACCAGTATCTCCATCGTCACCACCCGGTACCCTGCCAGTATGGCAGCTAGCCCCAGGCACTCAAAACCCCTGGAATGACATGAGACCAAAGCTGATCATGCAACCAGAATACTTCGTTGGGGAATCTTCAGATATTGACCGCTTCCTCCATCACTGCAAGTTGTACTTCGTGGTGATGGGGTGTACCCCATTTTGAACTCGGATTATGTTTTCTTCATAGTAATATTCAGTTAGCCAGATTTAGTAGTTACAGATAGTTTAGTCTGAGTTTAGAAGTAGATTACCTCAGCAATCCACCCTTTGACTCATACCACCACCTCTCCCCGAAGTACTTGCAGGATGAGGCATTGCTCTAGCACCTATAGAGCACCTCATTCACATCAGCGGTATTCCCCATGTACTATACTCTTAACCAGGTAGGGCAGAATCCCTACAGGATCACCTTCACCCAGTCCTATTTGAGAGAGGATGCCCAAAAATGGTGGAACGATCAATATTACCGATACTGCGACAATACTGGGCATTGGAGGCTGCCGAGGTGGGACGAGTTCACCAAGGACCTTATGGTACGATTCTGTGAGGTAGCTGAACTACCCATCCTCAAGCAACAGTGGAAGAAGCTCCACCAATCTGACTTTAAGTCAGCTGTCGAGTTCTTTGTGAAGTTTGAGGAGCTAGCCCACAAATGTGCGGAGTTTGGAGATGAGAAGCAGATGTTTGAAACCGTCGAAGCTGCCATACGACCAACGGTCCAAAATACCATTATGCACAGGGACAATGAACATCCCACTATGTATGCAGCATGGAAGGCATGCGTCACCAGGATTGACGCCAATTATCAATATGCCCAAGCACAGCAGCAGGGCAATAAGTCCTCCCTGAACCAAAATACTAGTTCAGGACAAGGCAACCAAAACTCTTCATCTGGGAAAGCCAGCAGTTCTGAGAATTCCGGGGATAAGAAGGACTCCACAGGCACAACGTATGGTGGAGCAGGGCAGCCAATGGAAATCGATAAGCTGCGAAGCAAGAAGCGATGCTTCAAGTGTGGAAATACCGGGTGGGGCCAGGATCATAAATGCCCCGACGACAAATCCAAGTGGATCCCTGTCAAACTCCCCCCTCACAAAAAGATCCCCACTCAACATCTCTGCCAATTGCTCATTGAGGCCAAAAAGGAAGAGGCCCTAGGAAAGGGTACTAAGATCGAGGAGGTCAAGGAAGAGAAGGAGTCAAAAGATGAGCTGGCGTCACACTAAGCAATTCCACGATGTTCGCCAAGGACTTAGTTTCTAATGGTACAAGCTCTCCTGTTGCTGGTCAGACTTATACTATGTATGTAGGTACTCCATATGAACAATATATCAGTTGTTTCGCTGTGCTCAGTATTGATGAAACTAAGGAAGAAGAATCGCAAATCACCAACGGCGTAGGAGGGGATTTCCACCGCTCCACGCACACCGCGTCCAGCAATGAACCCCTAGGGGCCGTCCCACTCCAGGAACCCCCACCTGGCAGTATGGGGAAAGTTCCTGAAATAAAGGAGAGGCCCTCATGCCAGATTCAGACTGGGCCCAGTCACCCCAGATGGGAAGAATGGCCAACAACCTCAACTGATGTTCCTGCCCTGATTGTAGTATCAGTCAGCATCGGAAAAGCAGCTGAGGCCAGGAACCTGGAGGACCCCTCCCACTTAGTAGCAACAGCAAACAGTGCAGAGCCCCTGGGTGAGCCAAAATGTGTGTGTCCGTGAATGGTTACCAGGAGTACCTCCGGGTTTCAAGGAGCTAAGGAGGCCAGGGCCGAGGAGGTTACAACACTGTGCACAAGCATCCTTGGCCAGGACTGAACTCGGGACAGCGAGTCCCCCTCCTCCACCTCGTCAAATGGCAACCAAGTCCCGCTCAAGGGCCCACTGCGGCCCAGTGACCAATTGCCATCATGAGGAGAAGGTAGGCCTTCTAGAGTCATGGTTGAGGAGATTCTAGATGAAGAAGCACACCTATGGTCTGACATCCCCATCATGCCACCCAAGATAACATACCCTAAAGCTTCCCCAGAACCTGAATCAGTTCCAGAAGCATGACGAGCCATTATAGACATGTACTACAAACCCTTCGGCATGCATTGGACTCGATGGGCACTGCAACTCACTCCCAATGAGTCTGCTCGCCTCGCTGCCCTAACCAACTGAATACACCCACGTCGATTAGGGGAGGTGACCATGGAGTTATGCAACATGCTCAAAGAGCAACTGGAGACAGCCATTGAAGCATGGACCGAGTGGGAGTGGATGGAGGACTTAAAGAAACCACCAATATACATATGGGGAAGGAAAGGGCAGAATGTATCCATTAACGTTCAGTTAGAGACCGTGGATACCAGGGACACTTATGCCCTAAAAGTGCTAGTGGATAGCGGAGCCACTGGAAGTTCTATCGATTGGGGGTGGGTAACCGAAAATGGAATCAACCTTAAAAAGGCAGCCCGGCCCATCCTGGTCTATAATGCCGACAGCACAAGGAACAAAGGAGGAGACATCATGGAATATGCCGAGGTACAATTACATATCGGGGATCACACCGAACGAATCAACCTGGCCATGGTAGACCTAGGTGCTACCCTGCTGTTTTTGGGATATGATTGGTTGCAACGACATAATCCCTTAATTGACTGGAATATGGGGGCCGTGACTTTAGCGCGCTGCACATGTCGAGCTATCCTCTTCTCCCTGCCCAACACGGACCCTTCAGCTCACTGGGATGAGTACGAGGAAGGAGATACAATCCTGGTGGTAGACTTTGAAGAAGCTTTTCACATACGAGCCATGGTAGCAGCCAAAGCTCATGCCCAAAAGACTGCCAAGTCGTTCAAAGAGATAGTCCCAGAGGAGTATCAAGAGTTTAAAGATGTGTTTGACAAGGAAAATTTTGACAAACTACCTCCATGGAAGCCGTGGGACCATGCCATCGAGCTAATCCCCACCATGAACACCAACTTAGACTGCAAAGTCTACCCTCTCAACCCGGTGGAACAGGAGGAGCTGGACAAATTTCTGGATGAGAACTTATCTACTGGACGCATCCAGCCCTCGAAATCCCCTATGGTGTCGCCTTTCTTCTTTGTCAAAAAGAAAGATGGAAAGCTTTGCCTGGTACAAGACTATCGGAAACTCAATGAGATGACCATCAAGAACTGATACCCATTGCCACTGATCGGGGAGTTAATGGACAGGCTGAAGAGGGCCAAGTACTTCACCAAGTTGGACGTATGGTGGGGATATAATAACGTCCAAATCAAACAGGGGGACAAGTGGAAGGCGGCCTTCTGGACCAATTGTGGCCTCTATGAACCTCTAGTCATGTTTTTTGGACTCACCAATTCCCCAGCCACTTTCCAATGGATGATGAACAACATCTTCAAGGATCTCATTGTGGCAGGGGAGGTGTCCATATATCTAGACGACATCCTCATCACCTCCAAAACCAAGGTGGAGCACAAACGCATCGTATGAAAAGTACTGAAAATACTTAGGGAAAACAAGCTGTTCTTAAAGGCCAAAAAATGCGAGTTCGAGGTGAAAGAGACCGAGTATTTGGGAGTGATCATTAGTGAAGGAAAAATCTGAATAGATCCTGTGAAGATTGCCAGGCTGTTAGAATGGCCAACTCCCCAAAAGAAACAGGAGCTGCAGTCATTCCTAGGGTTTTGCAACTTCTATCAACGTTTCATCCACAACTATAGTAAACATGTCAAACCCCTAACCTCCCTGACAGGAAAGGCAGAATGGAAATGGGGATGGGCCCAACAGGAGGCCTTCAAGAAGCTCAAGGAGTTGTTCTGAGAGGACGTAGTACTGGCTGTCCCGCTGGATGAGGGGAAGTTTCGAGTAGAAGCTGACTCAAGTGAAGGAGCAGTTGGAGTGGTACTGTCCCAACTACAGGACAATAAATGGCACCCCGTGGCCTTCCTCTCCAAAGTGCTCTCGACCACAGAGCATAACTACGAGATCTATGACAAGGAGCTCCTCGCCATTATGATTGCCTTAGAGGAGTGGCGCCAATACCTCATGGGAGCATGGGAAGACTTTGAGATCTGGACTGATCACTCCAATCTCCAATATTTCCGCAAACCTCAAAAGCTCAATCGTAGGCAAGCGCAATGGGTAACGGAACTAGCCGAATACCAGTTCACCCTTCATCATAAACCTGGAGCCCAGAACCGCAAAGTGGATCTCTTGTCAAGGCGATCGGATCATGACCAGGGGAAAGAGGACAATAAAAATGTGGTAGTACTAAAGGCTGAACATTTCCAAGCACTGGTGATGCCCATGACTGAGGAGCTGCATGAAAGGATCAAGTTAGCCACTCATGACCCTCGGAAGTGGGACAGGAGAATCTCAGACTCCCTTAACCACAAAAAGGGAGTCTCTTGGAACCAAGATTTACTTTGGTACGATGGTCGTATCTATATCCCAGTAGACCGACAGTTATGTGGCGAAATCATTGCCCTCAGACATGACCACATCATGGCAGGACATCCCAGTATCAAGAAAATTAAAGAACTCATCCTATGGGATTATTGGTGGCCCCGAATGCGCCGTGACATGGAAGCCTACATAAAAGGATGTGAGGTCTGTCACCGGACTAAGGCTGATTGACATCCAAAAAAGGCTCCCCTTCACCCCAATGAGGTCCCAACTCACCCATGGATGCATGTCTTGGTAGACATGATCATCAAACTTCTGAACTCCAAGGGTTATGACTCCATTCTAGTCATTGTAGACCAGTTCTCCAAGACCATTATTCCCACAGCCTGCACCAAAGAGCTCACCTCATTAGGCTTTGCCAAGATCTTGAGAGACTACATTTATGTGCCCTATGGCGTGATGCCCAAAAAGGTCATCTCTGATTGGGGCCCGGTGTTTGTCTCCAAGTTCATGAAAGAGTTCTATACCCTTATTCACATGCAAGGAAACCCCTCCACTGTGTACCACCCCCAGATGGACAGCCAAACTGAAAGGGTCAACCAGGAAATAGAAAAGTACCTGAAGATGTTCATTGGTTATCGTCAAAATGACTGGGGCGAATGGTTACCATTAGCCGCCTTCACCCACAATAATCGTTGCCACTCTTCCACCGGGTATTCCCTGTATAAAGTAGTCTTCAGAAGAGACGGACAGACCATCACATATGCTCAAGGAACGACTACCATTCCAGCGGTGGCCGACTTGGTGAAGGAAATGAAAAAGGCACAAGCAGAAGCAAAACTGTCCCTAGAAAATGCAGCGGAGTCCATGAAGAAGGTGTATGACAAACACAAAGGGGTCGCCATAGAATACCACCCCGGTGATAAGGTGTGGCTCGACACGACAAATTTACATCTGCCTCGACCCACCAAGAAACTCAGTGATTGATGTGTCGGACCCTTTCCCATTATTGCAAAGAAGGGAGCCTCAGCCTATACCCTCAAATTACCCGTAGGATGGAAGGTCCACAAAACCTTCAATGAGTCACTTCTAACCCCTTACATCCCAGCAGTGTTCCCGAATCAGTCATGCCCTGAGAGGCCACCTCCAGAACTTATAGAGGATGAAGAAGAGTATGAGATTGAAGAAATCATAGAACAGCAGGACAGAGTAATTGGATGAGGCTGAAATTGTCGCACAATAACCAAATATCTCGTCAAGTGGAAGGGATACCCAATGGAAGAAAACTCCTGGGTAAAACACTTTCATATGGCCAATGCCGAGGAATTAGTTAATGAATACGAAGCCAAAATTCAATGGATGGATGAAACAGATGAAGACGAAGAACTGGATCTTGAAAACTTACAACGAGTCCATGAGAATTGGGATCAGGATTCAGAAGTAGAAGAGGACGACACACTGTCCTTCTACTCGGAATCCAGACCTTCACAAGAAGAGATGGAGAGCGAGAACTCATTCGGGATGAACGAGTCTTAAGAAGGGGGTAATGTTATGGTTTATTCATTTCGTTTCTTTCTTCCTTTTTCTTTTCTTTTCATTATGTGTTCTTGCTTACTCATATGCTTCTTACCATTTAACTGGAACTCTCACAGTACTATTAATAGTGTATCCAATGTGTATTTAAAGGAGAGCCTACGCTGGATTAAACCCCAGCTACAGCTAAGGTCTAATCTACCCAAATCGTACTCCGTGTTACGTGACTATCTAAGTCCCTAACTGGCTCCAATTATCTACTTTGACCTGCAAGTGTATCGTTCCACCAAAGTGCGAGTGGCGATCCTTGTTTGATCAAAGTCGATATTAGTTGGTTGTTGACATATGTGAACTCCAGAGATTGGTATGTCTCAACACTAAACACACAATATACAAGCAAGCACTCCTGCTGCTAGAAGAAGTCAGACATGAGCACACCCACCCACCTGACTTGAGGTTATCACCACGGCTAGCCCAGAATGCAGTTCACAATGGAGATCATGATTGATGGGATGGGATGCAGAAGGTGTGAGAAGACGTACCAAGGGATGAACATGGGATCAGGGGATAGGGCAGTGTCAACATGGTATCAGGGAGGGATAGATAACCATAGTGTTGATTGAAGAGTGTACAGTGACATGCGTGCAATGTGTTCATACATGTAATTTTGCGAATTCTGTGAATCCAAATGTGTGTCAATCCACTAAGTAATATTAGAGTGCATACCCGGCATGGAGTGACACCTGTTGAGGCAGAAGCAGCATATAATAAAATAATCTGAGTGGAGCACATGGCTTAGACTTAGAGTGGCACACTGGTGTCATTTAAGTGTGGAGTCTCAGTGCCCTGACTCACACCCTATGCATCCCTCAGCAGCATCTCGCTCAAATAAAATACACTGAGAAGATAATATATTTACAGAGCTTCATGCAACATTGATCTATGACATGTGAACCCTGCTGATATGGCAATCACTGAGAGATGTCATTCAGCACCAAGGACCACCCCGTCCAAGCCTCCTGAGAGGGCTTCGGCCGACATGAGAGAAACCCTGTACCCAGAATGAAATATTGAACTAAGAAAAGGTTGTGCAGCAACCAAATAAAAATACTAACTCGCTAGTAATGTGCGTGACAGAGGAATTAAAAACAAGGAGCCAATTAGGAGAAATATTCCGCATGATGTGGCAACTCTAGACCTGGCCAAGAAGAAAGAGCAGCATGTTATCGAGCACTAACTCAGATGACTGACTCAGAATATTAATTAGTGACCATGTGATTGATGTGTCACAGAGAGGAAATGGCTCTGGGGTGGAGTGTATCTATTTTCGATATTTTTATTTATATAATTAGCTGTAGATAAAAGCATGGTAATTAGATGTAGGTAGCAAGCTTTCGAACCCCTGCAGTTGTGACACGAAGCAGAGAGCCTAGTGTGCAACCAAAGGACTTGTGTTTGTAGCTTCAAGTGAGAGAATATTATTGGATCTAGAATTATTTTGAAACCCTTGAGAGGTCACGAGGCACGCCTTGCTCATGTGCGATGCTTAGCTTGATTCTGGACAGTAATTGATTGTGCTCAACTCAGAGAAATATTGTATTGTGATAACTTGAATGTGCATTTGTGTTTGCAGAATGTGTTTGTGAATTCTGAGTTGTTGCAAGTGGCAGAGGTTCGAACCCTTTGGCTTGTCAATACTCTTTGAGGGTTTTTGGTTTATTCCCAAGTAGCATAGGTTCAAACCCTGTGGCTTGTGGACATGTTTCTGTGTTTCTGTGTCTCTGGATCACATAGGTTTGAACCCTGTGGATCTACAAAAGGTCTCTGAAGTGTTTTCTGCTTAGAGCATGAAGCTTTAAGTCATGTGTAGTTTGTTTGACGGGTTGTAGCCACCTGTGTGTTGCGCGCAACGTCAATTGAGGGTTGTACGTTCTTGTGGGATGTTTGTGGGCTTGGGAAATATTACTTTTGCCTCAAGGCTGAGCGATACATATTGCTTACCTCCTGTCCTAAAAGCATTTGGACTTATAGTAGCACACTAGCTCAAAAGTATATCTTGAAGAGCGCAAGACATCTTTTAATTCTACCGTTATTGTGTGCTTGCATTGCACATCTCCCCTGAACTACTGAGATTCTGTGTGTGTGTGAGTGTGAGAGTGGGTGTGTTTAGTGTGTCTAAGCTATCGCATTTTGAACTTGGCATGCACAGAGCCTCTTCAATGGGGTGTATAAGATGTCATAATGTGAGTAATGTTGGATTCATTAACTTGGATATGAATCCAACAGAGCTGGTACAGTCATTGTCGAGGTGATGGGCATGGAGTGTGATGAAAGATCACTGCAATGTGCTGCGTATGATGGTGTTGATGCCACAGCACAACCCACACCCACCCTAGAGCATCCTGACAATACCACACATGCACACAATGTCTTCCCAGATCCCATTTCATCCATCAATGTTGTAATGCTCAAAGTTCAACACTGCAACAACCATGTCAGTCCATGCAGCCTTAACAATGTTTCCATGGCTCCCGCTGCATCCAACAACAATTTAACAGCACACCAGTTTTCACTGTACCTATCACCAGCTAATCCAGTCCAACACAGCCTTCCCACTGTCGTGGACGACAGCATTCCAGTAACCGACTTTGCATACCATGCAGTCTCTTGCAGCGAGATGGTGCACAAATGATAAAAGATAAGGTAGTCACTGAACCAGCATGCTATGGTGGAACAAGGAACAGTGGTGCAATGAGGGATGTCAGAAGATGGTGGTTGGTGGTTGAGGTCTGAGGTTGATGTGTGACAAATAAGTCCGGTCACATCAGTACACGGCAACGCAGTAACAGTCCACTCTCCCAGACTGGCAGATATCGAAGTAGGGAGTACACACAAGATGGGGTTGGCAGATCGCATGAGGGTGAAAACCCAAGAATTGGCACATATACAGTGAGCCATGTCACAGAGACATGCAGAGAATTGGAAGCAGGAAATGCCATTGCAATCAGCTGAACCTATGACATCAGTTCCAGCTATAATCACATGCAAGTCAAACTGTTGGGCAGAATTGCCCATTAAGCGAACAAATTGCAACTTTCCAAGACACAGTTAACATGGGACAATCTGCTGTTCATGAACCCCTTACTTCCTTCCTTCATTTACACACAGCACACAGAAACATAATTATGCTAATATTTTGTCAGTCATGAAGATCTCAATCAATGTTTATATGGTAATCAAGTTCATCAAGGAACTTTCTGTGAATCCCCTAGCTGAAACCCCTGCAAGTCATGCTTTCCTAGAAGCTGTAGCCAATGCAATGCAAGAGCAAGACCAGGTTCCTGAAACCTGTAGCAAGAAGAGAAAGCATGGTGCAGCAAAGGAAGGGGAAGGTGTCTATGAAGTAGAGCAATCCACCTCGCTGCTGAAATGGAAGAAAAGCAGAATGGACTGTCGCAATGCTGAAGCGAAGGATGTCATGGTGCCTCCAAGGAAAATCAGCATGGAAGGACACCCGCTAAAGCAGAAGGCTCTACAGGTAAGCATCTGTCGATGATACAGGGTCTCAGACCAACTGTATGTGGGGCAGGTTGTACACCAAAAGTCTGAGATGACACAGCACAGCCAGACAAGGGGAGGAGATGCTATACGGAACATACCAAATGCTGTGGAGGAGGTGAGTATTACATTGACTGTTATATGATAAAGGTAGCTGACCAGCCATATGCCAGCATACAGAAAATCGTGTGGAAGAAGCCATGGTGTTACTAAAAGAGTGGAAATAGCCATACATGGGGCACAAACCAGTATGGGATTCGAATGGCATGCCCCCACCTCCTATGCTGCTAGTGATGCGATGCCTAGCCATGATGACAACAGTTACCCAACCCGACAACCTTCAAAGGCTAGCCCAGTTGATCAGCAACACTATCAAGATTGAAACAACAAAAAACACCTTCAAAGATGAAATCAAAGTGGACTCGCTCAAGGGTATCAATACCGTGCTGGATATCATGGATGGGAAGGAAGCAATGCATGACTTTCTGCAGCTGTGAGCATTGGTGCATCTGGTCATTTGGATAGACGAGTGAGTAATCTCAAGCACAGGAAGAGTCACAAATTGACCCTTCTCAGGATCAAGAAGGAACACAAGAAAACAAATGATGGCAAGACTATCAGTATGGAGGAGATAGCTCAGGACTATGGACTGGAGGTAAACACGATGAAGAATCAATACAAGGCAGGTACACGAGCATTGTATCTCACTGCTGGAGGTGAGTAAGCTCGCATGCAAAACCTGTTCAAGCTAACAAATGGTTCATTTCAATGCCTAGGCGGAATGTGGATATTGCCAATAATAGCCATATTGCATCTCAAGGCAAGGATCATATACTATTTGTCTGATGGGAATGAAGTCAGAGGGACAACAAATGAGGACATCTCTGGACTAGCATTTGCGCTACGTGATCCCACAGGTATGTTAATGGGTTTACGAAGCAATGAGGAGACTGATACTGGTCTGCAGATGAAGATCTAGTATGGCTGGTACAAACCATAGTGCAGGTATCACAGTTATTATCGAAATGTTATGCAGACCAGGAGAGCTCAATCTTGAGCCTTCATGCAGGAGGCAAGAGTGTACCATTCTCTGACCTCGAGGAGATGGATGCTATCCTGGACAACATATGTATAAGGTATTCAATCATACAAGGGTATTGACAATTGTTAATTTGTATGGTGACAGCTATTTCCGCTTTCCGAACAGACAAGAGAGAATATGGGGCAAGATTTACGAGGATATAAACAAGCCCAATGTAACTCCTGGAACACAAATGGACTCAAGCAGCATGTCGAAGCGGAATAAACTGGGTAAGTCCACGAATCAGCAAGATAATAACTTGCTAACCACAAACGTACAGAGATGAATAGTGTTCAAGAACCATTCTCAGAGATAACAATATGCCTTCTGATAACACTGGAAAAAACATCATGCCCCATCAACAGTCAAAACAGAGAGAAATGGATGGAGAAGGAGAGGGAAAGGGCTTTAGAGGCAAAAACTCTAGTAGGTCAAGAAGAGAGCTATCAAGAACAGGTAACAGACTCACTGCAAGTATATGATAGTATAACTGACATGTTTATAAAGGTGGAAGATTTCTACAAAGGAGAAACAAAACCACGGAACAAATACCTGCTGATTGACTCTAGCAAAATGAAGAGGTAAGCTATATATCAGTGATTAAAGACCAGAGAGACTGATATGGTAAAATAGTGATGTTGCCCATATACTGGACACAAAGAACAAGCCAGTGGTGTCAACAACCAACTAATAATCGACTTAGATCGAACTAGGATCACCACTCGCACTTCGGTGGTAGATACTCTAGCAAGTCAAAGGCGATATCAAAGCGGATTGGGAGCAAATAGTCACGAAGGACGGAGTTCGAGTTGGGTAGATTAAACCTTAGCCAAAGCTGGGGTTTAGACCAGCTGAGGCTCTACTTAAATACACGTTAGGTAGACTAATAATAGTACTGTGGGAATGCATCCGTTGTGATCACATAAGAGTAATCAGGCTGAGTAACATGAAGAAAAAGGAAAGAAATGAATAAACCGTAACATTACCCCCTCCCTAAGACTCGTTCATCCCGAATGAGTCATCAGATTCCCCTTCCTCCCTGTCCGAGGTCAATAGTAGGGGTTCGTTGTAGTCTTCAGAGGAATTATCAGATTCCGCTGGATCGGAGCCGACCGACCCTACGTCAGAAAGACGGTCGTCATCCCAATTTTCGGTTACTCTTTGAAGTAAGCCGACGTCTGAGTCATCATCTGTCGGTGGGTCAAATAGAATGGGAGGATTTTTGTAGGGGCGCTGTTCTTGTCGTGACGCTTCAATTTCTATTTGGCGGCGCTTCAAGTACGAATCGTGTACACGCGGATCGTCAAACCTGGGGCCTGCATGCCATTCTGGTCGAGGGTGTCGAGGTGGTTCGTGGACTTCCTCCGGATGGTCTTTCATATACTGGGCATTTTTTTCTTGAAGGGCGTGATCCATGGCCTTGGAGATATCCGTCACTAATTGCTGGAACGAGGACGTGACAGAGACTAGACCGTGTTCTCGTCCCGCATCTGACGCTGCGGCCTCTCCTACTATGTTAATTTCTTCGGAGTGCGCTGCGGCTGAGCACTGCGACGAGTAAACGGTTTCGATGTCGGTCACGCAAGGAGTGTCCGGTTTGTGGTATTTAACCGGGTTGTTACGTGGGATTTTACTGTCTCTTCCCACAGTCCTCCCTCTGTCATTGACTTCCCATAGAATCTTTTGGATTCGGGCCTCGTAGTCGTTTACGAGTTCCTCCGCGTTCGCCAGATCCGAGCGTTTTACCCAAGAGTTTTCTTCCACCGGGTACCCTTTCCATTTCACCAGGTATTCCATGACAGTGCGACGAGTGCTCCTGCGACCGACAGCTTTGTCTCATTCGCCCACTATCTCCTCGATCTCATATTCTTCCTCATCGTCTATAAGTTCGGGGGGTGGTCTCTCCGGGCGAGGTTGGTTTGGGAATTCGGGAGCATGGTATGGCATCAGCAAAGACTCGTTGAATCGGTTATGAATCTTCCAGCCTACTGGGAGTTTGAGTTCGTATGCCGAGGCTCCCTTTTTTGCTATGACGGAAAAGGGGCCTACTCGATGGTCACCGAGTTTCTTGGTGGGTCGCGGTAGGTTTAGATTGGTAGAGTCTAGCCATACCTTATCGCCTACTTGATATTGGACCGCCTCTCTTTTATGCTTGTCATAGGCCTTCTTCATTGATTCGGCTGCTCGCTCCAGTGATTCCCTGGCTTTTTCCTGCACCTCCCTGATGCCTTGCACTAGTTTTGATGCGGCTGGAACACGGTCGGGCCGTTGGGCCGTCTTGACAACCTGTCCGTCTCTCCCAAAGACGACCTTGTAGGGGGAAAAACCCGTCGCCGAATGTTTGCAATTGTTATGAGTGAAGGCGGCTAAGGGTAGCCAATCACTCCAGTCATCTTGTCGGTAATTTACAAACATTTTGAGGTACTTCTCAATTTCTTGGTTAACCCTTTCCGTTTGCCCATCCGTCTGAGGATGATAAGCGGTGGAAGGGTTCCCGGTAACCTGGACGAGGGCGTAAAACTCCTTCATGAATTTCGATACAAAAACGGCCCCTCTATCCGAGATGATCTTTTCCGGCATTATGCCATAGGGCACATAGATGTGGTCTTGTAGTATCTTGGTGAAGCCTAGGGACGTCAGTTCTTCAGTACACGCGATAGGAATGATGGTTTTAGAGAATCTGTCGACCAGCACGAGAATGGAATCATTTCCTCTTGAATCAGGGAGTTTAGTAATCATGTTGACCGAAATGTGCGTCCATGGTCGATCCGGAACCTCATTAGGGTGGAGAGGCGCCTTCCTGGGGCGACGATCCGCCTTGGTTCGTTGGCAAACCTTGCATCCTTTTACGTAGGCTTCCACCTCTCCGCGCATCCTCGGCCACCAATAGTCTCGTAAAACAAGCTCCTTCGTCTTTTCTATTCCTGGGTGTCCTGCAGTTACATGATCGTGCCGTAGGGCGATGATTTCGCCCCGCAACTGCCTGTCCCTGGGTACGTAGATACGTCCATCGTACCATAGTAATCCTTGGTCTCACGAGACCCCCTTTTCGTGGTTAAGGGAGTCGGAGATGCCCCAGTCCCACTTACGCGGGTCGTGTGTGGCTAGTTTGATTTTTTCGTGTAGCTCTTCCGTGGTGGGCATGATAAGGGCTCGAAAATGAGCAGGCTTCAAGATGATCACATCCTGGTTGTCGTCCTTCCCCTGGTCGTGATCCCCTCGTCTGGATAACAAATCGGCTTTATGATTCTGAGCTCCTGGCTTGTGGTGTAAGGTGAACTGGTATTCGGCCAGTTCGGTAACCCACCGAGCTTGTCATCGATTGAGCTTCTGAGGCTTTCGAAAGTACTGGAGATTGGAATGGTCTGTCCAAATCTCAAAGTTCTCTTGAGCGCCCATAAGGTATTGTCGCCATTCCTCCAATGCAATCATGATGGCAAGGAGCTCTTTGTTGTAGATTTCATAATTGTGTTCTGTAACCGATAGTGCCTTGGAGAGGAAGGCCACCAGTCGCCACTTCTCCTCTTGCCACTGTGAGAGTACCGCTCCTATCGCTCCCTCACTGGAGTCCGCTTCTACTCGGAATTTCCCCTCGTCCAGCGGGATGGTTAGAACCACATCCTCGTGGAACAGTTCTTTGATCTTTTCAAACGCCGCTCGCTGGGCCTCCCCCCATTTCCATTCCGCCTTCCCTGTGAGGACAGTAAGGGGTTTGACGTGCCTGCTGTAATCACGGATGAATCATCGGTAAAAGTTGCAAAAGCCCAAAAAGGACTGGAGTTCCTGCTTCTTCGACGGGATAGGCCAGTCCAAGAGGCCGGCGATTTTGACGGGGTCCATGCGGATCCTTCCTTCACTGATGAGTACTCCTAAGTACTCTGTCTCCTCTACTTCGAACTCGCATTTCTCCGCCTTGAGGAACAACTTGTTTTTGCGGAGGATCCGGAGTACCTCGCGCACTATGCGTCTGTGATCCTCTTTGTTCTTTGATGCGATGAGTATGTTATCAAGATAGATCGACACTTCCCCTGCGGTGATAAGGTCTTTGAAGATGTCGTTCATCATCCACTGGAAGGTGGCCGGAGAGTTGGTGAGGCCGAAAAACATTACTAGTGGTTCATAGAGGCCGTGGTTGGTTCGAAAGGCGGCCTTCCACTCATCTCCTTGCTTTATCCTAACGTTGTTGTACCCCCACCATACGTCCAACTTGGTGAAGTACTTGGCCTTCTTCAACCGGTCCATAAGCTCTCCGATGAGGGGTAATGGGTACTGATTCTTGATGGTCATTTCGTTGAGCTTTCGGTAGTCCTGGACCAGGCGAAGTTTGCCGTCCTTTTTCTTTACGAAGAAAAACGGGGATGCCATCGGAGATTTAGAGGCTTGGATGCGCCCCGTGGACAAGTTTTCGTCTAAAAACTTATCCAGCTCCTCCTGTTCCGTGCGGTTAAGAGGGTAGACCTTACAATCCAGGTTGGCATTGGCATTAGGGATTAACTCGATGGCATGGTCCCAGGGTTTCCACGGGGGTAACTCGTCAAAGTTCTCTTTGGCGAAGACATCCTCAAAGTCCCTATATTCGTTTGGTACTATTTCTTCAAAGGACTTTGTCTCTTTTCGAGCATTGGCCTGGGTGGCCAGCTTGTTGGCCTTAGTGCCCATGGCTTGTACATGGAACGCCTCCTCGAAGTCGATCACTAAGATTGTGTCCCCTTCCTCATATTCGTCCCACCTGGACAAAGGGTCCGTATCTGGTAGGGAGAACGGAATTCTGTGGCAGGCGCAGCGAGCCAGGGTGACCGCTCCGGTGTTCCAATCAATTAGCGGATTATGTTTCTGCAGCCAATCATGCCCGAGGAATAGGGGGGTGGTGCCTAGATCAACCACGGCTAATTCGATTCGTTCCACGTGGTCTCCGATGCGTAGCCGTACCTCGGCATATTCAGTGATGTCACCACCCTTGTTTCGGGTGCCATCGGCATTGTAAACCGGAATGGGTCGGGCCGCCTTTTTGAGGTTGAGAGCGTGGCTCTGGGCCCAGGCACGGTCTATGGAGCTACTGGTGGCCCCGCTATCTACGAGCGCTTTTAGGGAGTGCGTTTCGCGAGTGTCTAGGGTCTCCAACTGCATGGTAACTGATACATTATGCCCTTTCCTTCCTCGTATGTACATGGGTGGTTTGGTAAGGTCTTCCATCCACTCCCACTTACTTCTGGCTTCCGCAGCGGTCTCAGGCTGCTCCTTGAGCGCCTCCCATAGCTCGACCGTTACTTCCCCCATGCGACGGGGGTGTACCCATCGATTGAGGGTGGCGAAGGCGGCCGACTCATTGGTGGCGAGTCGTAGCGCCCTCCGGGTCCAATGCCTTCTGAAGGGCTCGTAGTACGTATCCAGGATGGGCTTTTGGACCTCGTCCTTTGGCATATGCTCGGGGGTCACAGGAGACTTCCCCTTTGGTCCGATAGTCGGAATGTCGGACCGTAAGTGGGCTTCTTCGTCCTCTACTTCCTCCAATGAAACTTGGGGTTTCTTGCCTCGAGGTGGCAGTTGGTCACCGGGCCAGTCGATAAGGCCCCTCGGCGGCACTTGGTCACCTTCCGACGAGTTGGTGGAGGAGGGCTCGCTGCCCTGCGTTCAGCCCTGGCCAAGGGCGCTTGTGCGCGGTGTTGTAACCTCCACTGAAATCCTGTACTTATCCTCATTCCTAACGCCGGCGGTACTCTTGGAAACCCTAGGCAGACGCACACATATTGGCTCGTCAAGGGGGTCGGCATCGTTTGCGGATGAGGCCACTACTAAATGTAGGTGGTCCCCTTGAGTCCCGGCCTCAGCTGCTTTTCCGCTACTGACGGGAGGAACAACCTGGCCTACATTTTGGCAGGAAGGCCCATCCGTCGGAGTCGTCGGCCGATTCTCCCTGCCGGGGCGACAACCACCACGTCTGGCGTCCATCTTGTCCTGACCTGAGGCGCTCGCTGGGTGCTCCAGAACCTTCCCTGTTCGGTCAGGCGGGGGTGTCTGAGGTGGACCGGCCCCTAGGGGTTCATTGTCCATTGCTGGCTGCGTAGGACGGCGGCAATCCCCTCCTACGCCTTTGTTTGGCGATTCGTCATTCTTAGCTTCTTCCACTGGTAACGCGGCAAACAGATTGGTATATTGCTCGAACAGGGTACCTACATACGTAGTATAAGTCCGACTATTATTACAAGAGGGCGTACCAGATGAAACTAAGTCCTTGGCCGGCATCGTCAAATCGCTTATTTCGATGCCAGCTCGTCTTTTGACGACTTCTCTTCTTTGACCTCCTCAACCTTGGTATCCTTCCCTAATTCCTCTTTCTCAGCCTCGGCAAGTAACTGGCGTAGGCGCTGGACGTTGGGCTTCTTTCGAGGGGGGAGCTTGACGGGAAGCCACTTGGACTTATCCGTCGGGCATTTATGGTCGTGGCTCCACCCGGTGTTTCCACACTTGAAGCATCGCTTGTCAGACCGCAGTTTGTCAATTTCCATCAGCTGCCTGGCACCCCCATACGTGGTTCCAGTGGCATCCTTCTTATCGCCACTAGAACCCTGTCCTTTTGACTGGTTCTGGTTGCCTCGACCCGGACCACTCTGGTTCGAGGAGGGCTTACCTGCTAGGCCTTGGGCCACATCATATTGATAATTGGTGTCGATCCTAAGGACTCGCGCCTTCCACTGCGCATAGGTTGTGGGGCACTCATTGTCCCCATGCATAACCGTTTTGCGCACCGTCGGCCTAATCGCCGCTTCCACGGTCTCTCACATCTGTTTCTCGTCTTTGAATTCTTCGCACTTGTGGGCTAGACGTTTGAACTTCGCGAAGAACTCTACCGCGGACTTGAACTCCGATTGTCACACCTTTTTCCACTCCTGTTTCCATATCGCTAACTCAGCCACTTCCCGGAACTGAACCGTCAGGTCATGGGAGAATTCATCCCACATGGGGAATCTCCAGTGACCCTGTGGTGTCCGGTAACGGTAGTATTGGTCAACCCACCACTGCTGGGCTTCTCCGCGTAAGTACCCTTGAGCGAAGGTGATCCGATAAGGGTTCTGCCCTTGCTCATTCATGGTGTAGTACATTGGGAATATGGCGAAGTACACCTCGCAATGATGGAGGAAGCGCGTGATGTCCGATGATACGCCGAAGAAATACTCCGGCTGCGTAACCAGTTTGGGTTTTACATCATTCCATGGATTGTTGACAGCCCCGGGAGCCAGTTGCCATGGCGGGATTGGGTCTGGCGGTGGTGGCGCGTTCGGGGGTACTGGCGGTTTGGGAGGTCTCGACAGCGATCGGAGATGCGGATTGCCGTCGGGCGGCGGGTATCCACCCGGGTTCTTGTTTGACGATCCCGGTGGTGGTGGTGGTTTCGGCACCGTGGATTCTTTTCCCTTGGAAGTCCCGGCGCCAGGGTCGTCCCACTCTTCCTCAGGATCGTCGGGCCCCGCACCCGCCCAGAACACTTCGGTTTCCAGTGGGTTGGGCATTGGTTGAGGTCGACGATAGGGCGCACACCCTGGCTGCTGGTTCTCAGGGTGTACCCGGTTCCATACCAGGGCGGCTCGGTGCCACGTCTCTACTTCCAAAATGTTCTTCATCAAATATACATCCCCCAGGTATTTCGCATGCAGATAATCTTCCCCTGCGTCGGTAAGGAGCCACTGGGAATCTCGCTCCATGTCCTCCATCATGATTTCGTATAGTCCGTGCCAAGGTAAAATATTAAAGATTGTGGGGACCGGGGCCATGGGTTCGACGAGGACCATTCAGACCGCCCCTCATCACCTCGCCCTCGAGGGAACTGTTTGGGGGCCGACTCGGCATCCTCAGTCTCCTTCCTCTCTCTGGCGAGTCTGTCGATCTCCTTGTTTCTCTTCCACCTCCCGATATCGGAGTCAGGGTCACTGATTTCCGACTCGTAGGCCTGCCAGGCTCTTCGGCGGGCTTCGAGATCGGTTCCTGCTCGCTCGGCAAGTCCGGAGTATCGAAGGGCAGCCGCACGCTGCCTGTTCTCGACCTCTGCGCGGGTGGCGTCTGGTTCGAGGGGGAGGTCATGGAAGCCGGGGGGTCCGACAAGGGCGGCGATTTCGGCACGTCGAGTGCGTAAGTCTGCCGCTCTTGCTCGGTCCATTCGGGCCTCGACTTCTGGGGACTCCCAGGCATCTCGAGGGAGGTTGAGCGACTCAACGAGCTCATGGTAGAGATGCATCCATGGGCGCTGGGTGATCGGGACGGGATCGGCGAAGGCTCGCGCTGCAACCGATGGTGTAAAGGGGACTGGGGCAAGGTCTCCGGCGCTGGCAATTGTTCCAAGCTCCTCCGCGTCATAGTTTGGGAACTCATCCCAGAGCTGCTGATCTGTCGGTTCAGCCCTGGTGACGGTGGGAGCGGGCGTCAGGGTCTCCAGGCGCTCGGGGACAAGGAGGCTCCGTGGGGACGCGACTCTGGCCACAGGAGCTTCTTCCCCTGGCTCGGTGTAGACCCAGCTGGTGCTGGGATGCCAACCGACCGGGGTTCCTCTGTCTGTCGGCCAGTTAGGAAGAACAGGTCTTGTTCCATCTGAACGGGCGGTAGTCGCGGCGGAGGCCCCAAGGGCAAGCTCTCCGGAATCACTGTCGAAGTCGTCTTCCTGGGCGACTCGGTACCTTCTGCTTTCACTCCTCCCATCTGCGTCTGTCCAGCGGTTTCCTGACCTGCCACTCCAGTTATCTCCGGTATAGGTCGCATCTTCCTCCGTGTTTGGGTAGAGGTCATCGAGTCTGGTCCTTTCCCAGTCAGTGAGCTCATCCCCTTCGAGCTCGGTGTCAGGGCTTTCTTCGCCCTCAACCAGATGCCTGGTGCCTTGTCTTCTGCCTCTGTCGGGGCTTGGCTCGCCTTCGACTGGAGACTGGTCGAAGAGACCTGGTAGGGGCGAGTCTCCTCTGTTGAGGAGTACGCCCCGGGTATCTGTGATGTCGACTGAGTCGGCTGACTCGTCGGTAGCGCTTCTGTAGGAGTCGGTGCTCGATCCTGAGTATCGCGAGCTGGGTCATGACAATCCATAGAGGGATCCTCCAGGTTCCCCGGAGACGTTGGATTCGACATCTTGTATCGTTTGCTGAGACGCCTCGGGAATGTGTATTACCGGTGGGGGGTACGCGGGAGTGCTGGGAACGTAATGGAACAGGAGTTGGGCACGAACTCTCCTCTGTTGTCGAAAACAGCAGTGTAGTCGGTACAAAATAATGGACAAGAAAAAGAGTATAAAAGTCGCGAAGACGGCGGGAATGGTGTCGGACCAGGGCATCCGTGATTGGGTCTATCCTTCATAGATTCGGATGACCGTGTTCAAGCATGCAGTAGCTCCAGCGCCAACTGGTAGACAGATAGAATGGTGAGTACGATAAGAAGGGCGATAATGAGGCTGATGTCCGTTTCGTAATTGGAACCGCTCATCAGCAGGATTTTGTCGATTTCAGAGGTGCTCGTCACTGTCAACAATGCGATTGTTAACAGAGAAGCGAGCCGGAGTAGTAGGATGAAGGGGTTCGTTTTCTAGATCCATAGGAGACCAACGTAGGCCGCTACGAGCAGGGCTGCTAGTAGTGGTGCCGGGATGGTCGCTAGGACGAAAAGGGTAGTCACAAGGACTATGAGAACGACGGTAAGAATGGGGTCTGGTAGAACGAGTGGAAGGATCCAATCTGCTACCAGAAGTAGGAGGATGAACAGATAAATGTTGGGCAGCATTTGTTTTCAGTTATAACGCTGGGCAACGTAGGACGAGCTTCGGCTAAATGTCAACAACCAACTAATAATTGACTTAGATCGAACTAGGATCACCACTCGCACTTCGGTGGTAGATACTCTAGCAAGTCAAAGGCGATATCAAAGCGGATTGGGAGCAAATAGTCACGAAGGACGGAGTTCGAGTTGGGTAGATTAAACCTTAGCCAAAGCTGGGGTTTAGACCAGCTGAGGCTCTACTTAAATACACGTTAGGTAGACTAATAATAGTACTGTGGGAATGCATCCGTTGTGATCGCATAAGAGTAATCAGGCTGAGTAACATGAAGAAAAAGGAAAGAAATGAATAAACCGTAACAAGTGGGCATCTTAATAAGGGATGCCATGCTGAACGTGCCAGGCATCAAAGATATTGTAGCACAAATTCAAGTGACTATGCCTGGAGCATTGGATATGGATACATCCAGGCAAAGTGGCTTCAAGTATGGCGCATTTCACGGACAGATATACAACCAATACAACCAGAACATGAGTATATTGTTGCTATACAACTACAGATACTGATGTACACTTTAAGGGAAAGGATGCCCCAACAGATGAACATCCTCATCGACTACAGATATCAGGATGAAAGAACAATCCCACACAGTGACTACCCCACTACAGACATCAGGTTATCGAGGATCCCAATCGATTCGAGCTGCTTCGCAATATCTTCAAGCCCTTAATGTACCACATTCGAGATCGAGTAAGTCATTAATACATAACAGTCCACACATTTAACTTGATAATATAGTTAAAGCATGTTATGCCAGCCGAGTACAAGGTGTTGGAAGAATTCACAGGTCACCTTATGATGAACAAAGATAGCACTGTTCATCCACTAAGTGGATTTGTGTTAAACTTCTGTGCATGCTTGTCTGCACATAGGGACACCGGGGATCTGTTGATATGTGTCATCATTCCCT
>NW_026848606.1:0-32377 GCF_030435595.1 Desarmillaria tabescens | reverse complement strand
CATCCCCATATTAATACACAGCATCAAGGAAGAAGAGATGATCGCTTACGAAGATGCCGGCACCACACTCAGCAGTGGGGCATTCACGACGGAGACGCTTAATTTTGCCGTCGGAGTCGACCTTGTAGTATTTCAAGATGGACATCTTGACCTTCTTACGCTTATGCTTGATCTTCTTGGGGGTCTAGATATGGCGAAGAATGGGTCCACAATCACACGTAGAAGATGGACGGGGACTACATACGTTGTAAGTCTTCTTCTTACGCTTCTTGGCACCACCACGGAGGCGCAACACCAAGTGCAGTGTTGACTCCTTCTGGATGTTGTAGTCGCTCAAGGTGCGACCATCCTCGAGCTGCTTGCCGGCGAAGATAAGACGCTGCTGGTCAGGAGGAATGCTGAAAATCACTGTCAGGAACTACAGTAAGCCACGTCGAACAGATACGCACCCTTCCTTGTCCTGGATTTTGGCCTTGACATTGTCGATAGTGTCAGAGGATTCCACCTCAAGGGTGATAGTTTTGCCCGTAAGGCTGCAATAGTTTTTTGAGCGGCATTCACAGCAACGAAGGCAGAATACTTACGTCTTTACGAAGATTTGCATCTTGACGGACGCCTTTGTCTCTCCAACGATGTGAACGGTGGAATCGTCAACAAAAGCAGAGCCGGATGTGGTTGATGACAAAATTTGAGCGAGACAATTTTCCGTCCTGCAGGAGATTTAAGTTCAGACTCCGATCCGGAATATGCCGGAACAACCTGTAGCGCGAATGGCCTGTTTGGCATCTTGTTGGACACTCTGACTAGCACTGATCTACGGAATGCTTGTTGTTTGCCTCGTCATTTGAAGCTAATTGGTTTTTCTGGAACTGTATATTCTTACACAAAAAATAGTAGCCCACACGCTCATGTGACTGCATTATGTGCTTCGGGCTTTCCAGGACCCTGTGCTGCCTAAGTAACAGAACTCAGATGTTTTCTATAAGGATGGTATTGCGATAACTGTTGCGCCACCAAATCAGAAAAAAACGCGGAGTCCTTGGTCTCTTTGTTAAACAGCTTGTTGTCCCTGCGAGACTTTTTTCGAAGCCATGTTTCTGTCGTAGCTCGGCTAGGTGCCTCTAAAATGATCCTAACTTACGCCGTAGGCTCTCAGTTCCGGGACTTTGGACGAGCATGTCCATCTGGGAATTGTAGCCCTGGTCTTGGTGCTACTACTTGGGCATATAATAGAAACTGATTTCGCCTTTCACTTCAGATACTCGGGCCGTCTATCTACGCAAACGTTATTTTAAATGATCAGACATCCTGATGCTTCTGTTTATCGAATCGTCTGGGGCCTCGGGTGACGAACCTTCGTTCTTATATTCGCTGCATCTCATCAAAGCTCCAGGTCACCGCGAACTTACGACCTTGAAGTAACAACCGATATTTCTTTCTGCTCTCGATCAACCTCAAAGTTCACATTCTTGACATGTTATTGAACGTCGTTGGGATAAGCACCTCTTGGGAGGTCGCTACACCATCCGGCCTGGAAGCCTTAAAGATGATGCTTCTTTCTCTCTCTGCCCGTTAAAATCTGCAGTGTGGATGTATTTCAAGGCGGTACATGCGACTTCTTTTACCTTTCTCCCTATATTTACCATGTTTACATGGAGTTTAGAACCCTTTTGTGATTTTTGATGTAGTATTTTTGAAATGTTGCGACTTGTTTAAAGCTCGACTTCTTTGGAGGCTGTAACTATATGAGTGTACGAATTCGTGACGTCTTGGACTCTTCGGTTGAATGCATCGCTTAGGAGATAGGGCTTATATATAGAGCAGTCATTAGACTAAGGTTGCCATTTCATTCTAGGACGCATTAGGACGGGTATCAATCGATGACCATAAGCCTACAACTGTCTTGAGAGAATACTTAAATCATACCAAGTCATTTCCGTACCTGGACCTTTGTTTTTAAGGCTTTTAATGACTATACCAAACCCCCAAAAACTACTTAGGTACGAGCATGCATGAAGCCACGTGACCGCGGGCTGGTCAAGTGAACATCACAAGTTACTTACTTTCTCGCTTCGACGACCATGAGCAGCGACCGTGACTTGGAACGACATATATAAGAGGCCCATCCACGTCTCATCTCAGTCTCTCGCCATTTGAATCAGAAGTCTTCCGGGAATCCGCCAAATTGGCGGCCAACGTGAAGCTGGTCGCTATCAAAGCCGAGACGGTATCAGTGGAACCCAATGAGGTGCTGCTCTATCGTCTTATAGAGCTGGAAGAGAAGATGTGGCTGGCGTTGACGTTATTCAAGACGTCATATGGGACGTCATCAGCGAACAGCAGGGCTAGGAATCTACTGTAGTTCTCTCCTGGCTAACCTTCCAGATTACTGACGCTGATGAGTAGGAATTGCATTATTCACCTACAATCACATCTAAACATGCTGTGTAGATCGGCTTCCAACCCCCACAGCGAGCTTATCGAGCCGGGAACGGAATGTTACCACTCCAGGTTTGAATGAGACCGGGTAACGTGTGGCACTTCTTCTACGATCATGAAAATACTAGAAACGCAGCGTCATTCCCACCTCGCATCGAGAAGGAGTCCGCAATTAGTCCGAGTAAGCTCAGGCGCCATTAACGGTACAGGCTACTATTTTTGCCTGTGTCCGTTCCAATTCGCCTTCAATGGAGGTCACCGACGCCACCCCTCAGTGGCTGCTATAGACAACTCAACATATTATACTGCGATGCTAATGTCTTCATTACAATGCCTTCCGACGCGGCGGACTAGAACTAATACTGGAGGCGAACCTGGTGAATCATTCGGCTCTCATAAGCCCCCTCTTTATTTGCTGCATCCTAATCCGTGGAATTTTCTTCACACGCAATACCATAGTTGGTGGACATTCCAATCGCGTCAAGACTGTTTTCCAGGAAGACTGTTGCCTAATGTTTTCTTTGCAGGTAGACCATCTATTCCTGTCAACTGGTATACAGGTATCTATCGTACATCTACTTATTGTCACGACAGTACGCATCTTCTGGTAATCTGCGAGATGACACGACTTACAAGCCGACTCTTCAAGGTGGTCTCATTAGTTGGGGCTACCGAATTAAGCTGGGCTATAGCGGAAAAGACGCGGACGAGCGTACAAATATGCTGAGACGGTGAATGAATTTTACCGCCCAGGCATGCCGTTCTACCAACACTTTGGCGGCTCATTAACCCCCGCGCATGCGACGCATCGCGTATTTGATAGTGGCATCCTGTACAATTGCAACCTGAAGCTACAAAATCGAAGGCTACCATGACTACATCATATGTCTACCGCTAGGTGTTTGCTTTAGCATCCTTTCTCGTTTCACCTTATCTAAAGGATCTCGATAGGTTTCAAGATAGCGTCGACAATATTCTTGAACGAGTAGACGCGCCAAATTTCAATTGCAGCGCTATGTAGACGGTGATCAATATCGTGACGTCGATGGAATGTCATTCGATCCGAGGGGAGATAGATGGGAGGTAGGATGAGGTCGCTGATTGCTCCAAAAACTAGTCCGGAACTGCGCTGGAAGTGAGATTTCGGTATCCGGTAAGTATCAGGTGCGGTTTATTTCCCGTCTGCTATTAACCGGATATACTCACCACCCTGTTATTCAGATCCGTACCGCCAACCGGCTGGCAGCCTTTAAACGCGACGCGTGAAGTCATTCAAGGCCTAGACAAATATTACGGAAAAAGATCGGCGGTGGCTGAGCGCTCGCTGAACCTGAACAGCAAGGCTACGTAGATTATTGACACAACCGATTCGGATGTGAGTCGCTTGCGACTGTTCGCTTTTCCAACGTCATTTGCTAGATCAGCTACAGATGGTCCTGACAGAGCTCCAAAAACACAGAAGTACTTTCGGGCGGTCAATATCATTCAGTGGACCAATAAGGCCCAAAGGTGACAGACGTCTGGACCTTTTCACCTCCCGCGAACCTCACCACCCGGACCGAAGATCCTTTGTTTCAGCGATATCCCTCTGAAATGTGTGCTAGTATACAATTCAGAGATTTTTATTGATGCTATCTTTAAACTTCTTCGTCTACATAGCCCGTCATTCACTGGAAAACAGCCATGAACATCACGAGAGGGCGGCGGGGCAAGGAGCAAGACGGACAAACAGAACAACAGACACAGCGCGACGAAAACAAACGGATGCAAAAGGGTGCGAGGAATAGTAAGATGAACAGAGGTATGTAGGGTAGTGAGTCAGAAAAAGTGAAACGCGCGAGTGAGTGAATAGATTAACGGCTCAGTGTACTGTAGGTAAATGAACTGAAAACACAATGGATTATGCTGGAAAAAGGTGGGGGTTCGCAAAAATGTTCCGTGTTGTTATTGTCCGGTATGTATAATGTCGTTGTGCGGTCCGTCTAATGCAGGGCGGGAGCAGGTCAAGGTTGAAGGTAAACATTAAAACAGATGACATCAGTGTGATCTCATGCGGCACTATACAAGAAGAGATTGTTTGTAGCCGCAATCTGTTTGAAATTTCGCACCGTCAGAAACCTGCCACACGGTAATTAATCAGCGAATCAAGACTCACAGCAATAGTGTTTTCCCTCGGGTGCCAGCTCGCATGCAGGATCTTCTTATTGAAGTCTAACGCCTCGAGCGACATCTGGTCCTTGAAACTCCCCGGACGAGCTCCGTTCTTCACCCCGAGCTTTGCCCCAGGCATGGCACCCCCAATCTTCCTCGCCTTGAACGCCGACTTGTCTGCTTGAAGAACAACGTCATTTAATGTGTCTGTATCGTATATCCGGAAATAGTTGTGGTATGAGCCCGTCAGCACGTGTCTGTAAAACATAGCATTAGCATCACAGCTATCAGGGCGCATTGCGATACACACTTGTCATCACCACCCCACACACATTCGAACTTGTCAAATATGCAATCGTTCTCGTACAGGTCGCAGAGTTTTCCCCGTAAGTGGTCGTGAATTGGGATCGTCTTCACAGGCCGCGATTCCATGTTAACATCCCAGATCTTCAGGGATAGGTAATCTCTTGACAGGATATACCTCCCGTCATGGCTGAATTTGACATCTGAGATGGACGATATGATTTCTGAAAAGAACGATCGCGTTGTAGGGTCTTCCTCTTCCTCAAAGCCTGATGGCAAGATGCATTAGCAATCAAACCGAACAATAAAGGAGGTCAAGGCGCTGACATTTGGCATGCCGATCACACAAGGCAGAGTCTCGCATGTCTGCAAGTTTGATGTTGCTTTTTGAACTTGAGTACATGAAGAGGTTGCAATGTATTGGATGGAACTCCGTGGCTGTGATGACTTCAGTTAGCTCTTCCATGTTGACGGGCTTGATGTCCACGATGTCTATAGTATAATTAGGAGTACGCTCTGGGGTAGCAGCCAAGACACGTACTGAAACTTTGGTCACTGATGTTGAGGTTCCAAAGGTTAATCCGTAGATCATCAGCAGAAATATACGTCTCCTGGTCTGAATTCACGGAGATCGAGTGTATGTGATACGCGTGAGCGTTTGAGTAGACTTTGCGGGGTACGGCAGCGATGATGTTGTCCTGGAGGGCCATCCGAGGCAGTCTGAGGTGATTGCGCGCTGTAGGTGCTGGCAAGGATTGCTGGCCGTTATGGTGATTTGATTCTGAGACCACCCGTAATGACTTCTCAAAAACCTTCCACAGCTTGATTGTTTTATCTATGAAAGCTAATCAGGGACACAGAGCGGAAGAACTACCTTGAGACGCACCATTTGTTGATAGCAGAAAATGTGCCGAATTCTGTCGTTTACACCACTTGATCTTGTTGATCTTCTCTTCAATTTCCAGGGACTTCAAGTAGTCGAACTCTGGCTCATGTGACTGGAACTCCGTGTAGAACTTGTATTCGCAGCCCTTTTTCTGTTCGCGAGGCAGGATCGACACAAGAGACGATGGAGGCACAATCAGTGAGAAAGTAGAGAAACAGATCTCGTGAGCTACTGGACCGCGAAGATGGATAAATCCACGCACCGATTCATTACGCTCGAAAAGAACTACTCGGCCGCCCTTGTCGCCTGTAGCGAGATAGTTTCCCGTAGAGTCAAACTCCACGGTTGAGATGATGTCAGCTACAGCGGGTGGCGGCGATCAGTGCGCAGATGATGACAACGCCCGAACCACAGTAAGACGGCGGGCGATAGCGACGACACGACGCACCTTCTGTAATATCCTCGATATCGCCCTTGTCACCAAAACACTGAGCGAAACGCCAGCCGCCTGAGCTTAGAGGGTCTTCCATGTCGAGTCGGACGATGAGCAGAAGGACAAAGATAGGATAGAGAGAGGACTATCGGAGGAGATGGTGATGCTTGAGAAGAAAGGTGTGTCGCAGCTGAAGAAGACCGGCTGGATTGCTTGGATGTGGTGTGTGTACTACATAAGGCTCGGTCCTGCATGTGGTCCTTTTGTTTGCTCTTGTTTTGCTGCACCCTTCATCGGACAGCGCCCGTATTTCTCCTTCTTATTCTACCATCATCACCAGTAGCAGCCATGGCTATCGCTCCCATTACCGGAATGCTCAGAAAGAGATTTATCGTTGACCTTACCTGCTCCCTGAGTCTTGCAACTGCTGGCGCTTACACTTTCTGGTATGTCTCTCTTTTTATGCTAGCTTCCGCCGCGTGTTGACTCAAATGTCACATAGGTATGGCTACCACTTGAAAGCGGGTATGCCGATACTGTCTTTGCCTTTGTTTCAATCTTCACGTTACTGATTTGTCTCTAGTGGAGAACCAGGAGAACTTCTACCTCCAACTGGAGAAGGCCAAATTGGCGAACCGTCAGTAGGAGAGAGGGGAGATGGGACCGTGCGCCTAGACCTTTGTCCAGAACAAATCCAAGAATTAATCGGAATTATGCATTTTCCCTCTCTTGTGTTCAGTTAGCGGGTGGTCTGATAAGCTAAATGCAACCATATTCCTACAAATCCAACAAACAAACGAATAATAAGTTATCAACGCCGCCGTCGCGCGTTCAGCCGCTCGAACTCTACGCAGCTTTCTATGACCTCGCTTTCAATCTTCTTCACCTTTTCCCAGTCAGTTCCAAATCCAAAGAGTCCAATCTCTGCCTCTTTTGCTCGGTCCTTTTGGTCCAAACCTCGTCTGCACTCCGAATAAACACGCTCGGTGTAAGCGGTGTCCACACTTCTCTCAAATTTTGCCACCGCCGGTCCCCGTTCTGCGTTCGAGCTGGAAGCTGAAGATTTTTGTCTCGCTACTTCCGGACCAACTACAGGGTGACTTGTCCACTCTCCGGGATTGACATAGTATTTGACGCCAAGGTCTGCTGTTTCCCTCTCCACTGAATAGCGAGAGCCCCCTACAAACGAGTAACGAGGATCCGGGATAGGTGGAGAGCTGAATAGATTAGGTAGTGCTGATAGAATCGAAAATCCGAATAATATGAAGAGAGGCAAAAGTTGGACAAGTAATGACCGCGGTTCCGCTGCTTCCTGTTGTTGCCGGCGAAGTGTTGGCCCTCCAGCGCGTGTCGTACGGAAGCCACCAGGTCCAAATGACGCCGTGAATACTAAATTAAATCAGATCAGGGCTGACAGAGACAATGCATGGGAGCGCACCTGGTCCACCACCAAAGCCGTTACCGAAACCACTTCCACCACCAAAGAACATATTGAAGAGGTCCTCAGGGCTAAGCTCGCCATCGAATCCTTGACCCGGACTTGCGAATGGGCGAGATGAGAATCCTGACGGCCGTGATGACATGCCTCCGCTTCGGTCCTCTGGGTCAGCGCCGCTCTGATCATAGATAGCACGCTTTTGAGCATCTGAAGACAGTCAGAAGTGCACACAGTAGGGGTACAGAAGAGAGCATACCCGATAGGACTTGGAAAGCTTTAGAAACCACTACGAGAATGTCAGTATGTGGGAACATTTGATAAGAAAAGATTCACTTTTAAAAGCTTCATCTGCACCAGGGGCGCCGTTCTTGTCTGGATGCAAAGCCAGTGCCAGCTATAGATGCAAGGTGAGATTCAAAGGGGCCCAAAGCTGTATGCACGCACCTTTCGGTATGCTTTCTTCACATCTGCTTCTTCGCAAGTCTTGCGAACGGACAGAATCTCATAGTATTCCGTCACCTTGCATGCCCTTACCCTCTTCACAACCGATATTTGTTCTGCAGTATACTCTCTCTTTTCGCCTCCAATACCTCCAGCGGTCCCATTTCCCATAGAACTTGACGGTGATGACGCATTGTTCGTATGCCGATGTCTAGTCCCAGATGATGAGGGATGCGCTTCCGTGGATGAGGATGACGAAGAGGGTGTCGAATCAGAGCCATTCTCTGCCACATTAAGGGACGCCAGCAGCTTGAGTGCTTCGGGCGTCTCAAACAGAGCTAGAGACTTCTGGCAGAATTTACGGGCGGAAGGGTAGTTTCCTGCATCACGGTGCTTCTGTGCAATGGCGAGACACCGGATGGCCTCGTCCTTGTTGCTCTCCATACCGAAATTAGCGGTAGTTGGACCGACGTGGAAGAAGGAAGGAGAAAGATGATGTAAAGTGGCTGGGTCCACTAGGGTTAGGGTCTAATATTAGCCGAGTGTAAGAGGATTTGTAAGGCGTCTTCCTATGCAACGACCACAAGTGGAGGATTCGGAGGAGCTGAAGAGGTTTAGGGCAGAATGGAAGGCAGAGGTCGAGCACAGGAGAGCCGCCGCCGAGCCCAACGTCAAGGACATTGTCGACAACAGTGAGCACAGGCCTGTTCATCATTTACCTCTGCCTACTCCATCGTCTCCCACGAAGCCCCAGCACCGCGTATCTGCTCTTTCTCATGTACCTCTATCGGAAGCGCAAGGATCAGCTCTAGCCGTGTACCGGAGTGCTGTTGCCCACGAGCAACTCGGTGACCTAGACGAAGCTCTCAGGCTGTATCGACAAGCATTCCGGAAGGATCCCAATGTCGACAGAGCATACCATCGCGAAGAGATCATCGCTTCGTCTTTATCCGCGCAATTACATGATAGCCTGTCCGTCGTTGCCGAAGTCCCCGTGCACAAGACCAAAAGGACTAATATCGTATCGGCTACTACCTCTTTGGCAAATATAGTAGCTGGTTTTGCAGAGAAGTTGCACTTCGAGCCTGAGGTAGAGGAAGAAGATGTCCATCTGCGGAAGCTACCAGATGAGGTCCTCATCAAGATCCTGACTAGACTTGACCCCACGTCCCTTGAGCGATTCGCTACAGTCAACCGGAAGGCTCGAGTGTTCAGTCTTGACTCAACAATATGGAGGTGAGTATCTGCCATATCACATCAGTTACTTGGACATACTGCGTGTCTTAGGAAACTGGTCATCGCAGCATACAGACCACCCCAGGTGCCCAACCAAGACGAATTGAATGCCGCGGTGGAAAGGTGTCTGTACGACTATCGCAGGGTATACATAGAGCACCCTAGGGTGCGAATGGATGGTGTCTACATTGCCGTCTGCCACTATATGTAAGCCGACTACCTTTTACTTGTTTTCATTTTGGCTCATTCTCCACAGTCGTTCAGGACTGAGCGAGAACTCTTGGGTGAATGTACGTTTCTAATCTCTCCAATATAACTTCAACTCACTGTGCCCTAGATCAACCATTTTGATAACCTACCATCGGTACCTGTGTGTATTTTCTCCTCTATCCTTACTTCCCACGACACTTACACTTGCCTAGGCGTTTCTACCCTAACGGACTAGTCATCTCGCTTCGTACAAACGAAGAGCAGCCTCCACAACATGTTATACCCCTTCTGAAACCTAGTCTTCGTATGAAGGTATGCTTCTTCTCAACTCTTTAAAGCGTTCATGAACTGATCTCCTCAGGGATGTCTATTTGGGCGCTGGATGCTCACAGATACAACAATTTGCATAACAAATCTCGTCGATGGAAGTGGACATCTACCCATCCCTCCTGATACCGACTTTTCCGACCTATCTGACGTCATTTTAGCCAATTCTGACGCGATACGTTATGTCTTCAGCATGACCCTCTCCCTCCGGTCTCGTCCCCTTGGGAGATGGAACAAGTTGGATATAATCACATTTAATTCGGTGAACATAGAGACGGGAGATGCGTCTCCTGTTGTTATGAAGCACGAGAGGTCTTTCTGGTTCTCCAAAGTTCGGTCGTTTGCCTGACAATTTCGCCGCGGATTAGTTGGGCACATGTTGGCTCGCTCACCGTAGAAATCGTATGCTGTTATAGATTGCCAGGGTTCGACGCGGCAATGTGATCAGAATCACACTTGTAATCTATGTGTATGTTATATATGTGTGGGATTGATTAGATGTCGTATATAGCCTCGAATCTGGAAAGAAGACTCGTGTAAGTATGATAAAAATAGGATGTCAGTAATAACATTAATTAGTACGCTACATAAGCAACACAGAGAAGGGGGAAACCAGCGTAAAGGCCAAGCCAAAAGACGACGTTTCCAAGCATCTGATTCTGCTTGATGATGGGCATTCGGCTCATCGCGATGAGAGGTATCTGTATTAGCTGCAGGAGGAATAAGTACATCCTGGGAGGAGGGTTAGTCCATAAAGAAGTCACAGCGGAAAGAAACGATACCTTATTTTCCTGCGTGACGATAACCATAACGAGTTCGTGTACGCATGCACTCAGAAAAAGGTTAAGAACATAGCAGACGTTCTAGATAGCTTATAGCTGGCCATAGTCGAGGCATAAACATGACGCAAAAGGAACATGTGTACTGGCTTGTTCCATTTACGAGAAAACTCATCCCAGGAAGTGGAATTCACCTATAGAGCAGAGATGCATAAGATTTGGTCTTGTCCTGTCAAATCAGCGCTCACTACGTGAAAGAGGGATCAGTGATGATTTGCATCCCCGAAGAAGACGACATACCCAATCATCGTAGAACCGTCGGTCAGCAAAACTAGGGTCACTGTAGACACGCTTCATGGCACTTTTTTAACGCTTACTATGAGAGCTCGGCAAAAGCATTACATATGCATTCTGCAGAAAGTAAGCCCACAAGTCTATTCAGGTATTGATTTAGATCACTGACCGAAAATGATATAGAAAAGAAGGAGATAAGCCATGAATGGCAAAGAAAGGTCGAGCAACGACCGAAAGAAAGATCCAGTCGTTTCGGTCCTTGGTAGTATGAAAGTCTCGGTGACTGAGTATATAGGACGAAGGTACCAAATGTTGCGGTCTATGACGTAGTCATCAGAACGTGTATGGAGCAATAACGCAGAGAGTACCGTTTTCTCAAAAATATATAATGGTCGAATTCTGCAACACACGTCAAAACTGTATCAATGTATATGGAGGGCTGAAATAACTTGTCTGTTCTCGGATACTCTAGTTCATATACCAAAGTAGGGATCAATTGATACACAGCGAAGTTTTTGAATGTGATGTTATTGGGCCAGACAATGTATTCCGGCCCAGGGCTCCTGAGTTCCTCTTGAAGTTCGGTATATTCCTTTGCGAGATCCGATATATACTCGTTTGGGTGATCGATGAGTGGATGAGGATCAAACGCGGATGGAATGACCTCGGCGGTAGTCTTCTGCTTCACATTCTCCGCGGTCACTGCGACTAGTCGCCTTCGAATCACAGCCGCCGCATTTGCGTCAACATAGGAACCTTGCATCCCTATAGGAACCGGAGGAGTCCCGACTGGAGAAGATATGGACGCATCGCTATCCGAGCAGGTTACACTTGTAGCGTTGTCTGCTTCTGTTCGACGGGCAATAGCATCCGCAAGTGCCTTTTCCCAGCCACCAACATGGTCAGTGGCTTGTCGTAGCTGATCGAGTATAACCTGGGATTGTTCGGTGATGTATTGCAGGTACCCGTTCACTGACATGTAGGAGTGCATCTTCATGATCATAACCTGGACAGGGGAATGTCGGAGACTGCTCGAGAGCAAGAATAGGTATACATACAAGAGAGTGTAGAGTCAAAAATCCAGACTGAACCCATGGCCATTGGCTATAAGATGATATAAATTGAACGGATGATATCAGTAGACCGGGAACGAGGTACATACCGGTTGAAAGTCCACGTCACAGCAGTGAAAAGAATGAACGTTTGGATAGTATGTTGAATGAAAACCCCCGTCCAGTAATATCGAATCCAACCCTTGCTGATGGCTTTCGCGAAGGGGACGCAGATGATAGTACTACCAACCAGGGCCGCATCGCTCAGCGCTAAGGTGATAGCATCCTTGGAGAGGAGAGTGGCAAATCGAAAATTGAGGGGTGCGCCATTGGATTCGTAGCTATTTATGTATGTCCTGACCATGAAGATGAATATGGATATCCAAAACAAGGAGAAGAATCCCTGTTCAGAATTAGATAGATTCTGCGGCAAAACGTGGCACATACGCGAAATTCGTTGTTACCAGACGACTCGTTATTTGTGTCAAAGTGGGAATTTCTGGGAGCAAAGGTGATTAGGGCCCTTAGTTTCTTGGACGTACTGGAGCGAAATGGTTTGGAAACGTAGAGAGTACCATCCTGCGTCTCGAATCCTCCGCTCGCTGTCCGTGATGTCACTGGGGCCTTTGAGACGGCATCTAAAGGCATCATGAAAGTTGAAAATGAAATGAAAATGAAGGAGACCGAGGAGCCGGGCTTATATGTTGAAATGAATATAGTTGATGACAGTGAAGGGAGATGTAAGCGATGTACGTCATCAACGTGATTTGCTTGGCTACAACTCCTGAGTCCAAATTTAATCCCGGCTTTCTTAACCGTCATGGACCAGGTATTTCTTTCGCCTTTTCTGCTTTCCCAGCGCGTTGAAGCGTCCATAGGACTCGTTTCGACAACTTTTGCAGAGTTCATCGTCCAGGGCTACGCCATCATCAAGACCTGGAGTAAAACAGTACGTCGGGCACGGACACCATGCTTCGGGTTCTCACATATATTCACTAGGGCTAAGACCATCAGTGCTTCCGAACCTGCATTCAAGCCGCGGAAAATAAAGAAGGAGGCAAAGTACCGGGACCGAGCAGCTGAGCGGAGAGTCGGCGGAGGGAACGACTATGCACAGGTACGCGATATCGTGGTATCACAGCCAATCTCTCACAAAATACAGGTTGAAGCTGTCCTAGAGGACTTCAATAAGCGTACTGCTGACCAGGGTAAAGATGTTGTGAGGTCCTTCGGCTGGCTGTTCCATTCAGACGCACTCACATTAACCAGGTCGATGCGCAACGCGGCTACCTCGGCGGAGATAGCGAACACACCATTCTCGTCAAGGGGCTTGACGTGGCATTGCTCGAACAAAATAAGATGAAAGCAGCCGCATCTTCGGTAGATGACGATACGCTTGAGAAGGCGTTCTTAGGAGAGGTCCCAGAGTCTACAGTGCCCAAGAAGCGCACTCGGGAGGACATCGTTCGCGAGTTGAAGGCTAAACGATCAAAAACGGAAGATTCGCAGCAGCCTCCAGCCAAAACGGATGCGCCCTTACCAAGTAACAAGTTCAAACCCATCGGATTCAAACCGATAGGCCAGAGCGATGCTGAAGTCAAGAAGAAGAAAAAGGTGAAGAACGGGGACAGGGTGAAAAAGAAGAAGCAAAATGTCGAGCTGACGGCAAAAACAGAAGGTACATCACAACCTGCACCTTCAGAGCCTCCCAAGGACTCCCCCAAACCACTTCCTGCACTCAAGCCTTCGGAACCGGAGCCTGAGTTCCCAGAAGATTTTGATATCTTCGAGGGCGCTGGCGAATATGAGGGTTTGGATGTCGGCGATGACGATTCTGACAACGATACTTCCCCCCTCAAAGAGGACAATTTACCTCTGGACGACAAACTACTAAACAAGCCCGGCGGTTGGTTTAATGATGATCTACCACCTCCGGTTACTTCTCAATCCAAGTCACCTCTGGATGCGGTTCCGGCACCTGTCCCAGTCCCAGTCCCCTCCGTTCCTGACGAAGATGAGGAGGAGGAAGCCGACAACGATCGCCCTATACGATTGGTACCTCTTGAGAGTTCTGCTCTTCCATCCATCAAGGACTTTTTGTTGATGGACCAGACTGCTGGATCCGCGGAGAAGAGACGAAAACGTAAGGAAAAGACCAAAGGTGCAAAAGACGCAGGCGGTGAACCGAAGAAGTTAAATGCAGAGGCAAAGGCCGACCGGGATTACAAAAAGTCGGATCGTTGTTTCTTGTGCCCATTACTAACCTATCTGACGCGTATCATTGCAGGTTAAAATCATATCAGGACAAAAAGGCTGCCGGAAAGTCATAGGAGCATTTGAATAGCCTGCTATATATTTAATACAGGTCTTCATAAATCGGATCTGTTAGGATGCCCTTGCAACAGCTTGTTAACCGTAATAGTCCGTAGATTTGTGTCTGCGAATAGAGCGCGAACGAGTCTTACGAGTTCATCAACCTCAAAATCCACCAAAGCCCCTTCTTCGAATAAGTATGTTATGTCTGCCATGGATGCTTCCTGTCCAAGAAATCAGCATGCTAGCATTCTGCGCGAAAAACAGCACTGACCAAAAGCTCTGATAGATAAGAGTACTTCAACCAAGATGGCGCATACGCTACCACAAAAGATGGCTAAAGAATATTTAGTAACTAAGAACGTGAGCACGACAGAGACATACCTGTTCCGGATTCTCGACGAATAGTCCTTCAAGAGCGTGGAGAATACGACATAGCTCAGCCAACCGTCTCGACTCTACCTCCGGGATATCAGGCAAGGCGAGAATGTCCTCTAGGACCCTTGACAGTGCCGCCTCTGTCACCGAACCGATAGCCATGTAGTATTTACTCTTCGTGAGAATCCCCTTCCAACGTTGTGCGAGTCGCTTGATGTCTTGCAAAACTTTGTTGAGGGCCGCTTCACATTCATCATAGCGGTCCTGGTCCCCTGTGAAAGTGAACCTTACAGCGCCATCCCTGACGATCTCATCAACCGATTGTCTGTGTTGTTCCTACAGAGAAAAGTCAGTTTGTCAAGGATAGCAACTCTGATAATTATGATTAGTGACTTACGATAATATCATCCAGCCAACTGTTACCCAGAATTTCCAGCCGATGCTGAGACTCTTGCATTCGATCTTTAACAGCGCCCGCGTCAATTCGCTCGAGCTCTTGACTGAGATACAAGCAATCATTCGAAAAACGCAATGGAGCATCCAACGCAGTCTTCAGCTCTCCACTGAACACCACAGGGTACAATGCTTTGTACAGATCCACGACCGATGGTGCCGTCTGCAGCAACAGGTTTCCTTTGGGCGACTTTGATGGCGGGAAAATATTGGAAGTAGCCAACTCTGCCCCTTCATTAAGAACGCCCTCAACAATCTTGAGTATCTCCATTACCTGTCCCGAAACTAAGTAAGTTTCCGTCAAGGTGAGCTTTGGCGGCCGCTTTTCCGGCGGTTTGTGGGGAACGTTAGTTGCTGCCGTTTTCCGAGAGCTTGTAGGAGAGTTTCCGTTGACGCTTGTTTTGCCTTTATTCGCCGCCTTTGCCAGTGCGTCTGCAGCCTCGTGGGTCTGTGTGGGAGGAACAGGAGCAGCAGGTTCATCCGCAGGTATATCGCCCCAAGGATCATCCCAAGCCGTCTCCTCAGAAACGTTCTCGGAGGATTGTTCTTCATCGTTCCAACCCCAAGCGTCCCCGGGATCATTCTCGTTATCACCATTTTCTCGCTTTCCTTCATCTGACTCTGCATCAAGTTCGTCATCGAACCCCCAGCCATCTCCGTTTGATTCCAAACCTTCGACTTCACCTTCTGCCTGTGTCTCTTCTTTTCCGTCGTCAAATCCCCACGCGTCTTCGTCGCCAGCAGGGGGGTTATCATCAGCTTGTACTGGGACGACAGTAGGCTGACGACTTTCCGTTTGTAATTCGACTTCCACAGTGAGAACGTCGTATTGATTGCGCAGGTGACATGATGAGAGTTCTTGCTGCGTCTAAAATCTGGAGTCTCCTTCGCCGTTCGTAGTGTCCAGCTACACCGTCCGCCCAATTATGTATTGAATTGTCGTGTTGGTCGCCTCCAAGAATGCCTATAATGAATTTATCTTCGAATTCGACGGCGTGTCGAACGAGATCAAGGAAGGGAGGAAGTTTTTTGAAGGAAGATGGCAAGGCGGGTAACAAGAGATTGTTGAGAACACTAAGACTTAGTGGTTTGCACAGTGATCGGGGAAATTGAACCTGTTGGGGTTGAGGGAGAGAGGAGAAGAGGTGGGTGGCAAGGAAGGAAAAGACATTCGATAGGCTGTCAATTTTGTTCTCTCCAGAAGAATGGACGCAAGATATTTCGTTTGATGATATAGTGACGGAGATGTCTTCTTGGAGTATACGGTCCACGTAATATGTCGTGAGGTCGCGTCGTAGAATGTTAAGGTGGTTCACCAAGGCTTGTTCGGACAGAGATGATAGCACGTTTGAAAGATCAAGCATTGTCTCTGATTGCCGGACTTGCACAGAAGGTCGGACAATCAAGGATTCTGGAGACACGGATATGATTCTGGTATACGCCTCGCTCAGTTGATCTTCAGTACGAGCTTTGGCAGAACGAAATTTGTTCTACATCCAATAAGAATCATATGTTGGACGCGAAAACAATTGAACATACCTTGAGGTCGACAAGAATATTACTTTGCACCAACGGTAGAGGAACATCGGTAAGTAATACCTCCATTTCCTTGCAAGCGGCCACAGCATCTGAAAGCTTTCCGGCATTCACAAGGCCATCCAAAGATTCGAGTTCCGTTCGACACCGCAGTAAATGAGACAGGCAGTCGTGAAGCACATTTGCTTCCGCGTTCTCTTGCGTCAAGGTTGCATGTTTCGTAAGAGAATGCATTAACGTCGGTATCAGGCCTGTCTATGGAAATAGGTCAACGATGAAATCCCAGAGATAGTGACTATTTACCTCTGGCCGTGACAATTTGTCGGAGAGACTGTCGACTTCGCTGGTCAAAGATTGCAGACGTGTCTGCACAGACTTGGCTGACGCCAGCTGCTGCTCAAACTGGGGCAAGTCTTCATGTATCCGTTCGCGTATCCGTTTCTGCGGAGGCGAATGAGTGACAGACGTGTATGCCTTGAAGAATATTGAGTGACCTTGGTAGCGTATATGGTATCGTTGAGTTCTTGGATCCACGACGACGCCAGCGCCGCGTTCAGTGATTCATTCGTCGCAGCGTCGATTTTGTTGAGGATACTTGACGAGACATCCTGGGGAGGAGCCCGCCGAGGGAGATGGGAGGGAATGGGAAAGGCCATGACGGTGGTGGCCGTTGACGCGTTGCACGTGTCCCTTGCTTTCTGCCATCATGTCGGTCCTTGGCCGCACTTTCCTTCTCATCGCTACGATAGCCATTTTTCACGGTAATATCAATGCTGCATGGGTGTAATGCACATTTACTGATGGCTCTGTCATAGCTGCATTTTCTACATATGAACGTGAGTTAGTTCAACGTGCTTCAGCGTCCCCCGTAACATATTCGCAGACCTTTCACATCTGAAAGCCTTGGAAAGACCCGAAGGACAGCTACCGCAGGACGTGGGTGTAACCATTCCTCGAGCATGCTTTTACTCAGTCGTGGCCTAGATCGTAATTGAAGCATTCGTGGCACTAGCACTTGGAATTCTGGGGGCATCCCTCAACGCTCCACCTTTGAAAGAGATAACATGGGCGAGTGAAATGGACAAACGGTAGGCATCACGATTCTTTCTCAGCTCATAATGTCTGTAACTTCGGATAGGTCAATCGACGAAATGGATGCCAGACCAAGTTTTGCCAGCTATGTAAATCGCGGAAAGAATATACTGTCCTAGCACTAGCTGTATCTTTATTGCATGATAAAAGTATTTAGAGGGATAATGAGTACGCTGTTACTTGGCCGACAGCTCTACTGCATTCTTGAAAGCACTGAGAAGCGCCGTCAGCTGTATCTTTTCGCTACCACCAGTGGACAAACGATGTCTGCAAGGCGGTCAGTACATGAACGTGGCATTCGCAGTTGAACGTACTCTGTTGTTGCGAGATGATCAAGGAGATAGATGCGAGCAGCCGGCTTCAGTTCAATGTGCTCGATGAACTCGTAAGCTCCCGTAATAAGGTCCTGCAACGCCAGTCCTCGCTCGGTTTTCATTGCAGAAATCACTGAATATTTATCAGTCATAATTGGCAACGCAAAAGTCGGGATACGAACTTTGGTGAGAAGTTGTGAACTCATCAGACAGCATAGATTTAACGATGGTTTCCACATCAGCAGGGTGTGGGCTCCCAGTACAGTTGTAGATTTCGGTTTCCCCGATAATGTCATAGGCAGCATGACACGCCTGTAAAACATTGAGTGCACGACGCATGTCACCCCTCGAAAGCTTTAGCAGAGCCTTCTTGCCGTCATCTGTAAGGTGGACTCTAGAAAAGCATCAGAATAACGAAATGGCGCAAAGAACAGACATTACACACTTCTCGGCCTCCACAACTGTTACCAATCTCTTCTCCACCTGATCTATAGGAAGAGGTGAAAATCGAAAACGAGTACAACGACTCTGTATAGCTGGCGCAATCTTGTTGACGTAGTTGCAAATGATGCAGAAACGAACGTTCTTGGTGTACTGTTCAATTACTCGACGAAGAGCTGCTTGGGCTGCTTGGGTCATCATGTCCGCCTCGTCGAGGATGATGAGTTTGTAGCCTTTAGAGAACAGAGTACGCGTCTCCGCGAACTGTTTGATCTGCTCGCGAACGACGTCGATACCACGTTCATCTGACGCGTTGAGCTACACGAATGACTGATGAGTTGGCTAGACATGCATTGGGTCCAACTTACCTCCAGGATTTGTTTTCGATATTCCGACCCGTATATACGACGCGCGACTGCTAGTATAGTGGAGGTCTTGCCAGTGCCAGGGGGTCCATAGAACAAAAGATGAGGTAGGCGGTTCTTTTCGATGAATTTTTCGACTGCGATGCAGGTCAGGGAAATTCGGCCATGGATGTCGAAACCGCGTACTAGTGCTGGTTATGTCTTTGTGTGATACAACATCATCCAAAGTGACCGGACGGTACTTTTCGACCCTAAATGCTATTGCATGAGAACTGCCACTCCTGCCTATGCGTGCTGCTCACCATGGTAGGTTTTCATCGTCATAGGGCCGGGCGTCGCTGTCAACAGCCTTTCCCTTGCCCTTGGCAGACGTAGGTATGGCATCAACATCCATCATTTCGGTATCCTCGTCGTAAAGAGCCATTGCAATGACGATGAGTGGTTGTGTGGAAAGTGAACGCGTCGACGCGAAAGCCGCGCGAGCGAATTTGACTTTCCCACACAATTATTTATTTATTTTATTTCCTCCCAACCTCGCGTGTCGCGCCCCAAGTACTTGACACCTTGCAGACAACGTCGTCGATGATGCAGTCGGGTCGACAAGCCCCCAACCAGCCTCCCGTGAAAATCTACAATGCGGTCTACTCGTCAGTACAGGTATGCTTCTCTTGCGTTGGCAACGGGCGCGGGCTAATTGGGTACAGGTATATGAGTGCATGATCAGAGGGATTGCTGTCATGCGCAGACGCGGCGACTCGTTCGTGAACGCGACCCAGATCCTCAAGGTAGCAGGCGTTGACAAGGGACGGCGGACGAAGATCCTTGAAAAAGAGATCCTTCCAGGAAAACACGAAATCGTCCAGGGTGGGTATGGCAAATACCAAGGTACCTGGTACGCAATCGTCCATCGTTGTCCACCTTTTCCTGGCTTATTATCTGTATAGGATTCCACTTGAAAGAGGTCGGGATATCGCTTTGCAATACGGCGTTGCTCCCCTGCTAGCGCCCTTGTTCGATTTCACACCCAGCACCAACTCTCTTGCTGCTCTTCCAGTATCGACTCCTAATATCAATTCCGTATCGCCCAGACCTCTCTCTGCATCGTCATCGTACTCGTCTATACCGTCTAATACGGCAACGAACAACTATATGGCAGGGATGCCGTCCGCGCTTGCTCCGCCTCCGATAATGCCAGGCTCAGCTCTTCGACTGCTCAATCAAGGTCGCGCCCAAGGACTTTTCACACCTTCAACCTCTGCTGTTTCTGCAGCAAGACCTGGCTACAAGTCGCCCAATACCTTCTCACAGTCTCCGTTCTCACAAACGCCCCCACCATCGTCACAACCGCTGAAACGAAATCGTTCGGAGGATGCACATACAGAAGCAAGCGCTCCAGAACCTCAAGCAGCTACCGAAGACGGACCATCGCCAACGAAACGCGCTCGAAAGGACCCCACACCTCCCGCACCTGCCCTAGATAAACGGCTAGTCCGTCTCGCCACCAAACCATCTATTCCGCGAAACATTGATCCTTCCATACCGTTGAAAGATACGCGTCGCGCTGCCGTTGTCGCCTCGATATGCCAATCTGATGCCCCCGCACCCGTCATGGCTCTATTAAGTGACATTGCTCCCATACCTGGTTCTAATTCGATCGAAGTCGATACCATTCTCGACGACCAAGGTCATTCTGCCTTGCATCTTGCATGTTCATTGTCGCGCCTTTCTACTGTTCAAGCACTTCTCCAATCTGGTGCAGACGTGCATCGCGGCAATCATCTTGGAGAGACTCCGTTGATACGAACAATCCTTTCCACGCATTCGTATGATGCACAATCCCTTCCACAGCTGCTTTCTTATGGACTCTCACAATCTATCATGACTTTGGACACATCCCGGAAGAGCGTTCTTCATCACATCGTCGCGCTAGCTGGCGTAAAGGGCCGTGCGGTGGTAGCGCGGTATTATCTGGATCAGATATTCTTATGGATTGCGAAGGAAGATGGAGGCGATTTTGCTAAAATTGTGGATTTACAGGATGAGCACGGTGACACAGCTCTCAACATTGCGGCCCGAGTAGGCAGTAGGACGTTGGTTCGCACGTTGGTTGACGTTGGCGCGAACAAGATGTTGATGAACAAGTTGGGCCTTAAGCCGGGCGATTTTGGCGTCGAAAGCGAGGTAATATCTTTCATTGCGCTCGATTTATTTGCTCATATTTTTCAGGAGCTGAGTGGAGGACCCAAACCCGAAGACATCCTTGCGACGCTACGATCGATACCTCCCGTACCTGTGCAGAAGTCTCAAGATGTTATTGCGGACATGACCCACATGATACAATCGTTGTCTACAGAGTTCCAGACAGAGATAAAGAGCAAGCAGGACGCGTTGGATGTGACGCAGGCCCATCTACGTGCTGCGACGCGTGAACTGAGCGAACAACGAAAACAAATACAAATGTGGCAGGGTCGTTGTGCCGAGCTAGACATGTTGGCCCAGCGTGTACGGAATGTGGAGCATGCGATTGAGGATGAGGTGCAGTTCGACTGGACGGGTCGTGGTGGCGAGAGTGAAGGAGTGGAAGACAAGAGCCCAGCGTTCCGCTACAGAGGACCTTCGTCCACGATGACCGGGACTCAAGCTCCGGTCGTCACTATCGACGTGGATCCGCCCATGCCTGCTGGAGATTCTGTTGCCTCGTTGATCAGACTGAGGCGGTTGAAGATGTGGCATGAGAAGATGGAGGAGATAACGGAGCAACGAATGAAGGGGTTGAGAGGCGCGAGTGCAGAAAAAGAGTTCATGTGCCGAAAAATTGTTGCACTTTGCACAGGCATTGGTGTTGACAAGGTTGAGGACATGCTTGATAGTTTACTTGTTGCCGTAGAAAGTGAAGCTCAGGTCGTTGATATCGGTCGCGTGTCGGGATTTATGCAAAAGGTACCGGACATCTCCTTCTTCACTTACTCATAAGGCTGATGGACTTTTGTAGGTTCGAGATGGCATAATCTAAAGACAGTCTTTTAACGTCAAACCGTGCAAGTGGATATATTTATTCTCTAACTCGTACGACCGTCTCCTTGATTTCATGATTATCTACGCATTTGTATGCTTAGCGATTGCAATGGTCTTGATTTTTGAATAGGGTCTGAGGCGCTGAGCAATCCGACAATTGTCGCTCAGCTGTCATAAAGTCTGCAAGCCGATCACCTAGCCAGTACTATTATATAATATGCTCCTATAAGATCCAACATCTTCAACTGAGCCAATAAGTTGTGAGGTATGATTTCTAGACGTTATATTATCCTCTAATCATTCTTTGCGGTAGATTTGTACGTCAGTCACCAGTGCCACTTTCTAACATCACTGGTATACACACGCCCAGCCCTCCCTCATAACAACGCTGATTGTTGGCAGCTCCGAACTATCCTCACTTGTATCGAACCAACCTAGCCTTAGGATAGCCAACCTCCTGCGCACAGCCAAGTCAGGAAACGACTGGAGTCCAAGTGAACTTCACGCCTATAACATCCGAGTCGAGTTCCAAGACGCAATCGCTTTCTTTGGTGTTAACCTGTTGCCACACCCAGCAGTCGCTGACGAAGTCCTTCACAATCTGGCTGCTACCGATATGGTCGACGATAACAATTATAAACTCTTACGCTATATGGGTTTCGCAATGGATCCTGTCCCTGCTCAGGAGTCCGCTGTGGACGGTTTTGTCGTATATCTGTTGTCGCTGTTGGGTTATGTACCGCGAGAGAAGATGGCGCGCGCACGCACCGATATTCCACTGCTTATCTGTGGAGAAAGTCGCCATGCAACAACCGATGTTTGCATCGTGTATGCCGATGACAATTTACTCCTCGTTCAAGAGGATAAGCGACATAAAGAACCAAAGGATCCAGAACCGCAGCTTATAGCTGAGGCAATTGCAGCGTTCCAGTCCAATAACGCCAGGCGAACCCATGTCCTTGGTCAAAATCCTATCCCTGTCGAGACGATTCCGGGAATTACCCTAAAGGGTTCTTCACCTATATTCTACAAGATTCCCATAACCACTGAACTCGCAGAAAGTGTCGCACTTGGGCTCTACCCTGCTGCACCTACCATTGTGTATGCGCATCTCCCCAAGCTTCCTCGCCCTGCCCGTCGTCTGAGCGAGGGTATGAGACCCTTGGATATATTGAGAAAGGAATTACCACTTAACCAACGTTGGTTAAGTGGTAATTCCTTTCTCAACAAAATGTCTGATCCCCGATCGATTGGTGCAGGCAAAAGGCCTGTGGTTCAACCCTGGGACAACGCCCGGCATGACACGCCAAACATTAGCGCCTCTGAGCATGAAGAGTTACCACCCTTCCATAAGCCCTGCAATTTGCATTAGGTACACACCCGTTGGCCAGGGGGACACCCCGGATGTTAACCGCATCCCCGTATCGGGGATCAGACATTTTGTTGAGAAAGGAATTACCACTTAACCAACGTTGGTTAAGTGGTAATTCCTTTCTCAACAGGATAACAGAGCCATCATTCTTTCTTGTTATGAAGCATTCAAGATATTTATTAACTAGTGGGTGCCACGTAGACTATTTATATTGAATGAAACTAATGATGATTTGTAGAATTCGAGGGTAGATAGCCAGATGATTGAAAGCCGAAAGACGACGACGTCACAGACTGGTTAAGTGTAGTTTTAATTCTCGGTATAATTTTCTAGCGTTGTAAATCTCGTGAATCGAGTCTCGTTTTATGTAACTTCGCAGTCAGACGGACTAATATCTTCATCCTTTCGTACACGACCCGTGGGTGGTCGTACCAATGGGTGGTGGAGACCCTCAAGGTCTGTGCCAAATACTATTTTACAGCTCATAGACTCATATGTGCAGAGCTTATTCGTCCCGCTGTGAAGGGCACAATTGCCATTCTAGAAAGCGCGGCCAAGAATAGGTAAACCTCTTTATCAGGTTTCGGGAATTCGCATTCAACGTTTCTCAGATCATCCGTGCAACGTATCGTCGTTACTTCTTCATACGCTGTAATTTTGAGGTGGAACATGGTACGATTACTCTGTCCGAAGCTAATCATGGGCTGGGTGGCTCTACTGGATACCTTCTTTCGACATACGGAGTGCGCACCGATATCTCCTCGTGGTCCCTGGTATATAATCTGTTTTCCGATAAGCTGCTAGGAATGAATCTCGTTAACTCGAGCGTGGGCATCAACTACCACTGTCATCTTCGTCCTTCTCGTCATCTTTACAGATTTACGGTCATCAAGATAGCCTATGCCCTGAAAAAGCCAAGACTTGTACGTCTGACATGTTCAATTAATTAAGTCGCGTCTGATTCAGGCACAAGCTGGCGCACTTGGGATTCAGTTTGATAGCAGGATTTCTGACGTAGCTAAATCCCGTATGTCGTTGCTCTTGTCAATCGTGTTCTGGCCCATTTACCCGAGGCGCTCGATGCCCTTGGTGTGCCGTTAGACTGCCAGGCTCTGTTGCTGCAGGGGCTTCGAATGACACCACCATACGGAATAAGCTAATCTCCCTGGTTCATACGAAGGCAGACTCGAACAAGTCTGTTGGTGTCTTTCCTTTGACGTACAATCCAAGTAGCGGCAGTACAATCTCTGGTCAGGCTAGGTATGATTTCCAAGTTATTATGCGTCATCGACATTCAAGTAACAATTGAAATGCAGTGATAGTCCAGGCCAAGGAGCTATGTTTTCGCTAATGACTTTCAAGTAAGTTCAACCGTGTCATATTAATATATCTCGTGTTTATATTCCCTCATCTCTTTCATCTGTAGCCTTGAATCCAAGGTCGCCTCCAGCACCTCTGGGTCCAACAACAGGGATCAAATTTCAAGTCTAAGCGCTCATGTGCAGCGGTGAAATCGAACTCCGTATTACTGGAACTATTGGAACGCGCCTTAAGATCTTTTTTTGCTGACAGTATCGAACTCGGGAGCCTGCTAAAACTGAAGTAGCACACAATCTGGTTCAGACTCTGCCCTCTGGATGGTCATGGTGTGTATTGACATGGATACACCCACCCGCCACAGACTCACGGACCTCAAGCCACCTTAAGAAGCTTATAGTTAGTCCCCAAGTCGGATTTTTCTGAGAATGCCATCTCTTGACGCCTCCCATCTACACTGTGCCTTAATGCGTGCGAGTGTCTTGGATTCGAATCGATGGCACATCTTTCCAACTATGGGGTGCATACAAGACACACACTACCTTGACTACTTTCGAGGTCACCCCGACGCGCACTATTATGTACATTCAGGCGAATGCGACGAATGTCAATGTAACGTTCTTGACCTGTGTCCACGCATTCTCAAGATTCTCGGTCACCTCGTCAATGCAGGTGGACTCCCGTGAACCTGTGAGTCCGCGCGGAACAGCACCGGACTTCGCTTCCAGAAATTGCCTATCGTTCCCCAAATATTACGGTGTCAGACTTGGAAGTACCAATCAGTGTGGATTGGAGTTCTTGATTGATGGAATTCGAAGGAACAACCACAAAGCACGGGTTATCTCTGGCCCTTCAAGCTTCAAGCTTCATGACGTGATGTGCTAGCCTCGAATCAATTTGAATAATCGAGATAAATACGATCTCTTTGACTGGAGCCCAGTTTTTCCCCGAAAGTACGGTCCGGTTAGCCGCGACCATGATCGGATTCGATGATTGCTGCCCTTTTCTTCTTGTTGCACATGCTCACAGCTGGGTGGCGACTATTTTGGGGCGGTCAAAATAGAATCAAAATCCGAGATCCCGATTTTAGGCGAGGCAAAATCGTTCGATATTTCCTTATTAGGGAATTCCGCGGATTTTGACTGGGGCAAAACCTGACATTTTGCACTTTGATTCTATTTTGACTCGCCCAAAATAGTCGCCGCCTAGCTGTGGCTGATGCGGTCACTGGGCGTCCTCCGCACCAAGACTACAGTTATTTACCGGTCATTGGAACGCCGAAAAATATTTTTTATCCCATCTACCACACATCGTCTTTTTCCTCAAATAAAGTAGCCACAAATTTTTTAATATTCCTCAGTGATGTCTATACAAAGTATGAAGTGGATCAAATCATCTATTATTGAGATACTCGTAATTTACGGTGTTTCATTGACTGGTAAATGACCACGTGGAAAACCCCTGCCAAATTTGTGTCACTGTTCGATTTTTCACGAGGTCAGCAGTAGCACTAAAATCCCCCAAAAATCACTAAAAATCCATAACATCTATGTCTCCAATGATACAACAGTTTCAGGCAGCGGAATTGGCGAGAAGGAGGCTAAATCAACTGTTTCAGTGACTGATGGTGTTGCAATGACCTGTCAATAACTGTATCGCTTGGCTCAAAAAATGTACACGCCTCGCTTATGCAATCAATCGAATTCCGGGGTAAACAGCATCTGATCTACACTCAACTACAAAACTGATCTAACGGGCAAACTTGCCCAGTCAAGCGGACTCGCGGGGTCAACGTTGTTGCTGCCAAAGAGTCAGTAATTTCTATTACACGCTCCACAAAAAAAAAAGGAAACCGGGACATTCTTAAGACATCCAGCTGAGATCATGGTCAAGCAACGCATTTTGAATTACTTATGGCTCGCTTAGGTCTGTGCTATTTCTACGTGCCTCGGGATCCCTGTGCTGACCAAAGTTTTCTTATTCAAGACTATTCTCCACGCGGATGCGGGGTACGGCCATTGAACGGCGTGGGGTCATTAGCGTCCCATCAATCAACCCCTTACATGTGACCAGAATCCGGAACAGCTAACAGAACAGAGTGAATGTTAGCTAGGTCAAGTGGGAAGCAACGTTCTCATATGATCTATCCAGTCCTATACCCTCACACGTTAGCTTCGACGTGAAAGTCTAGGACCTGCATATTGCAATTTTTCGGAGTTGTCAATAGGCATACCTTTTTCAATCGGTTCCGGTCTCGTCGAGCGTTTAAAAGGTTACTTAATACGTTCGGACTTCTTATCGTTCCCCCACCATGGATACAACCAACGCAAGTTCATCCCCTCCGTCGACCAATGAAAAGGACGTCGGTACCGTGCGGATTGTAGAGAAATCCAATGTGTATAATGCGCATATCGACGTCGACGGCGTAGACGAGCGAAAGCTCATGCGGAAGATTGATATCGCATTGATACCCTGGCTGTCTTTCTTGTATCTTCTGAGCTTTTTAGACCGTACGAGTATCGGAAAGTAGGTGTGGTTCTGGTTCTGTATCCGTCCTTCAACTTATTTTCTTCTTCAACTCTAGCGCCAAGGTGTGCTCGCCCGTAAATGAAGGGTCGACTTTTTGTAACCTCTCTGTATCCCAGCTCTACAATCTAGAGGAAGACTTGCACATAACTGACAACCAGTACCTCATAGCGTTGACCATCTTCTTCTTCAGGTGAGACATCGTAAATTAATCTGTACCTAAATGCTAAATCTTCTTCAGCTACTCCATCTTCGAGGTGATTCTGCTGTGTGATGTGAATTGTGAAATTTTAGCTGACACATCTCGAGGTTCCTTCGAATGTGTTTTTGAAACGCTTGCGCCCGTCCATATGGCTGTCGGCTCTCATGTTCTTTTGGGGTATAATGATGGTGCGTTAATACCGGAATGGCGCTTCTAATGCTGATGAGGCATCAGACCGTCCAAGGTTTAGTGCACAATTATGGCGGCCTCTTAGGTGATCACGCCTTTTTTATTGCTCGTTCTCATGGACTGATAGGACGTATAGGGATGCGTTGGATGCTCGGAACATTCGAAGCTGGCCTGTTTCCTGGTGTTAACTATTACTTATCATGGTGCGCGCCTCGCTGCTGTGTCCAACGAATCTCAACGCGAGAATCTTAGCTGGTACAAACGTTCCGAGTTTGGTATCCGGGCTGCCGTGTTCTTCTCTGCCGCTACTGTGTCCGGGGCATTTGGAGGTTTACTGGCGGTAAGAGCCATCGAGATCCGCATCATAAGTCAGTTCTTACTCCCGTATCAGGCCGCTATATCGAACATGGAAGGAATCGGCGGAAAACCGGCTTGGGCTTGGATTTTGTGAGATACTCTGTTTGTCCATGGTCGATTTACGAACATTCCATTCAGCATCCTGGAGGGCCTCATCACTGTGGTCGCGGGAATCGCCTCATTTTGGATTATCCAAGACTTCCCTGACACGGCCAAGTTCCTCTCAGAACAAGAGAGAACTGTAGTGGTCCGGAGATTGCAAGGGGATGACCAGTTTAGCGCGGCTGGCGAAAAGTTAAGGATGAAATACATCATGCAGAGCTTACTCGATTGGAAGACTTATGTCGGGAGTAAGTCAGTGTCACGTCCAACTACCCTGGGGCTAATTGTATCGGAAATAGTCGTGATTTACGCGGGTTGCGATATGCCACTGTATGCGTTCTCTCTATTTTTACCAACCATCATCAATCAGGCAAGTGTATTTTGATATCCTCGTGTACGTTTAAGTGTCGCTTATCGATTACTCATATCTATTAGCTTGGTAAGACCCGACGCTTATCCGAAGTTTCGATTCACGTTAAATTCCTTCACTTAGGTTTCAACGCCACGCCAGCAAATCTTCTGACGGTTCCTGTCTATGTGTTCGCTTGTATCGTAACATGCCTTGTAGGCTTCTTCGCCGACAGATGGGGCCGGCGTGGTTATTTTAACCTGTGAGATCCATCATTCATGACTAGGAACCTGAGCCCTAATTACATTCATCCCACAGTGTGTTCCTTTCTCTCGGTATGTCCTTGTACATTCTGGGCCTTTGCCGAGCCTTTCGCACTTAACGGCTATGTAGGCGCTGCGGGTTACATCATTCTCATCGCTTCGAGAAGCGCCGCACTATCATACTTCGCTGTATATCTTGCGACCTGGTAAGTCTATTTTTGCAAATGCCGCTTCATCGCTGAACGTGCCTCGAAAAGTGGAATCTATCCCGTCATCCGTGAGTCTCGACGTACTTGATTGGGATTTTCTCACCGACTGCTTGAACTTTCAAGCGAATACCATGTAAGTTTCCCAGGTCTTACTTGACGGGGACCGGCTCAAAAGCAAACTAGTGCTTGGATGTCCAACAATGTAGAAGGATCCTACAAACGTAGTGTTTCTTTGGCAATGGTGATCAGCTTGTAAGTCCAAGATGTTCGCATGCTTTACTAGCTACTCACTCTTTCAAGCGGAAACATAAACGGTGCAGTTAGTTCAAATGTGGTATGTGCAACTGTTCCCTCGTAAGGCCATTCACAGGACCTGACTATAAATACAGTACCGGGCCAAAGATAAACCTCGGTACATACTTGGTGCGTGCTCCTTCACACTGACAATGAGGTTTGCTAAATATATCGGAATATCTACATAGGACACGGTAAGGATGCCTGATATGTGTTGTTTGAACAAGCACTCAAAGAAATATAGGTCTGGTGCTTATGTACATTGGTCTTGGTATCACCTTCACCTTGATCTACCTGTTCTTTGCGAACAGAGAGAACGAGAAACGAGAACGAGGAGAAAGGGATGAAATCATCGGTGATGAAGACGCACAAGGAAACGAAAGCAACGGTCGATTCGTTACAGTCGAAGCAGCCAAGAGGGAGAAGGGCGATGCATGGAGCGGATATAAGTACACCCTATGAGAATATCATGTAGAATGGACAGGAAACGTCAGTTCCATGAAAAATGATTCAGATGACCTGTGAGCCTTAGATGGCGTGAAGTGCATGCTTCAATTTACCAACGTCTGGCCATGACATATATCAATAGGAAAACTGGTGTGAGTAAATGATATATATCTAATAAATGCCTGGAATAAATTTGTACTTGACGACAGAACAGTAGCGCTCCCAGTCCTTTTCCGTATTTGATAGAACACCTGCAAACGCGTCAAACCTGGACGGGTGAAGTGATCAGTGAAGACATACCGTTCAAAGTCACGGCTGCAGCGATGTATCAGAACAGTGATGAAAAACACCGAATAGAAGTAAGGGATAGGCGTAGCCAGTCGATAACTGCTCCCCAAGTGAAGCTCATTGTCCAGTCTGCCACATAGTTCTGCCAAAAAATCAGAAAAGAGGCGAGTAATGCGTGCAATTACAATACGAACAGGTTTTCGTGAGTATGCCCACCATCCACTGGTGAGAAGTCGGTTTTCTAGAGGCAACATCAGCCGCCGTGAAACAGAGAAGGAACCGACTAACATACCCGTGTGCAGTCTGGATGAAAGTGGGGTTCTTAACGGTATTCCAGGGAAGCTGAGGAAATGTTGAGCGGAACTCCGTAATTCCTTGCGTTTGCATCTTGAAATGACTCTTTTGAGCCATGGCAGTATCCCAGCTAGTTGAAGGTGAGCGACGCAAGAAAGGGTCAATGGTATGTGAGTACTCACATATAATATGCCGTCAGAAGTGTCGTGAACAGGACAACATACGTTGGTGTCGAAAACTTGTATTTTGAAGGGTCATGCGAGGGCCATGTATACAACGGAGTAAACATAAGACTAGACAGTGATCAGAAAAGACGCTGGTTTAGTTGTCCCCGTTTAGCGTCGTTGCTGAATAAACTCACAAAAGGGGACACCAGCCAGATTCCAGAAAATGACCATAAAGCCCCATCTGTATTACCGTATTAGTTAAGAATGACTAGACAATAGACGCCTACTTTTCGTGATACATATCCCAGTTTGGGGGATACATTCCTCTCCTTTTGCACTGAAGATAGTCAGGGATTGAGGTTAAAAGCGGACCGTCCACCACTTACCAGGCATTCAAATATAACCACGTTTGCAAGGGTCTGAACGCCATGTTCTGTTTGGCTGATGAGTCCACAATGCATTCTATGGTACGAAATATAGAAACTCTTACAGGAGTGATATAGCCATACTGTTCGTACTGCTGACAGCAACCAGACACGGCCAAGAAGAATACAATGACCCAAGGAATACGAACTTCAGCCCACATCTTCAAATCGATAGGACCGATCCGAGGGTTTAGTGAAGCGCCCATGAAGACGTCGTAGACGAAACTGCCGGACATCCGTATCTGTGTGCCAGTAGCAACAGCAATGAAGTACATCCCGAACGACACGCCGAAACCCCAGATCATGGCAACGCTCATGAGATGTCCATAGTTGTCAATGATTTCAGTCAGACGGAATGTGCCGGTGTAATGAAGCACGGCAGCAGTCGCCATGGTCGCGTAGAGCGAGTATAGCGCATTACAGTTGTACATGAGTGTCCTGTAGCCAATGAAGGTACGGAAGCCCTTCCTGTTGGAAGCCGGGCATGACCCAAGCTAAGAAGAGTTGGAAAAAATGTTTGCGGAATAGACTTTCCATGCATAAGCATTGGGGCTTGCATCCTATAAAGAATGTAGTTGACTGAAGATGCAGACATTGAAGCTTTCGCACAGTGCAAACATGGCCCATATTCTGAGCAAAAAGGCTTGACGTCATCAAGAGAGGTAGGATGACAAGTTTTCCGTCGTAGAACCACAAACAAATCCAGAGATAATACATGAGTAATGGGAATCCAGTCATAATGGCCGTGACACCCAGAGTCCACCGAACTCATACCTGTGCTCGACAAACTACTAAGCGCGCCGAGGATTTGGGAAGAAAGTATTCACGCACGTCTCATGCTGGTCCAGCCTCTGGTCAATTTTCTTCCCCTCTTCAGAGACTTTGATAATACCGTCCGCACTCTTTGGCGAACTGTTGGAGGTGTTCCGTTGTCGTAAAGTTCCGCTACCATCTGCGACCATTGTGAAGGGAATAAACAGATGTCAGAAATTTATCGAACGATTCTGTTAGGGAGGTTTTTGGTCAACAAGTGCAAAGAACGCGTTGATTTCTTGTCCGGGATCACGCGCACGGATAAAACGATACGCAAGTGACATTTAACTAAACAGCATTGAGCCGTGTGATTTCGATATAAGCCCTCAAGTTTCGGTTTACTGTTTTTTCCATGAATTACTGTGGCATAAGGTCAAGCCTTTTTAATATTAAACGACGACATTAAGCAACCACGAATCCTACTTCCGAAAACCGGAGTGAGATTAAACCTTTCGACCTCATAACGTGTATCTATATCCACTCCATTTATCGCCTTTCTCCATTTTCGCATCAGCGAGGGTGGAAAATCGACCATTTTTCTCGTTCCCAACCATGGTAAGCTCGCCAATTATTTCGTCCCTCTCGCCCCTGTCTCGTTTCTTATTCTCTCTGTTTAAGAAAAATACGCAGACACTCGACGATATTATCCCAAGGCCAATGTACATGAGGACCATACCTGGGAGATCTCAGTTGACTGTCGCGTTGAAAGAAAAAAATTCATTACGCACCATGTCCTGTGAGAGGTCACGCCGAGTTTAGCCACTCATAAACAATTTGAGAAAGTATTTACCAAGTGTATACCATGGCTTATCACTGGCACGGTACTATAGAAGTCGATCGAAGGAGGAGTGAGTAACCTGTTATGAC
>NW_026848605.1:0-32463 GCF_030435595.1 Desarmillaria tabescens | reverse complement strand
AATTCGGTCGTATATCAAGAACCATCGTCGTACGCGAACTTCTCTGCGAGTATCTCCACAGCGAGGTTGAACTCCAACGTGGCATTCAAGGCGCTATGATAATTTCTATAATCTTCCCTTCTATCGACGGCCCGAGTTAACGCCGAAGAGACTGACTACTCTCGAGACGAACGCCGATGATTATGCTGACCATGAACATAGATGCTATCTGAGTCCCCGGAGCTCCTGCTAAACATGACAGATCCTACCACTGCGCTGTGTAGTTGTCAACATCCTTCTCTGTGCGGGTGACCACCAGCACAGTCAAAATTCACCGATTTTGGGGAGCAAACCGATGGCAACTATCAGGAACGCTCCACGAAGAAAATAGTTTTGTAGGCACGTCATATTGGATCTCCTCAGAAGTTATCAGGCAGTCGATATGACCACAAGGCAGACATTTGGAGCATTGAAATCGCCGCAATTATATTAGCTAAGGGAGAACCACCCTACGCAGAGTTACATCCGATGAAGGGTCGGTATTCATAGACAACAGCTCTTTCTCACCTTAATCGAAATCCTCTTTTTAATTCCTAAAAACCCACGGCCGATACTGGAAGTTTCTCCAAGCCTTTTCAGGACTTGGTATCATTTTGCCTCCGACCTTCTACTCGTGGCATTTTGAAGCACAACTTGTTCGTTTGAATAGCGAAGAAAACTGGCTACCCATTCAGAACGATGCATATGCTTTCTATCTGTCGAAGATTGTCAATGCCACGCCTTGTGAAACCCGTCACGTCCACAACTACCTTCTGTCTCCATGTAATCGTCTAACCGAAGCGAAAGTTGTGGCGTAAACACCTATCGGGTATCTGGGGACATTGGAACTTACACCCACTAAGTTTATTTCTCGCTCAGTCTCTTCACCCCACCGTGTACTTTTCGTGGTTCCGGACCGTCATGCACCGTCCGTTTCATGACACATGCTTGGAACTGATGACATCGCAACCGATGTCACCGAGTACCAATGGCCAGGAGGGGACGTAAGGCGAACGTCTTGCATTGGCAGGAGGAAAGTGCGAAATTCGGGGCACGCTGTGCAGTCTGAAGGTGGTGAGATCAGTGACGAATCATAACGTGGGTAAAGGATCAACATTTCAACCGCCAGAATCAAACCTTCGTCATTACAAAAATTGGGAATTGGTATTATCTTTGCTACTCCTTTCAAGTTTCATGAGCTCGGTGGGTACTAGGTATAGTAGGTTGCTGATTGCAAAAATAACGCGGAATAATTTGGCAGCTCCCGAGTCCTGGACCCCGAGCCTTTCTCGCAGTACTAAGTCATTTTGGAAATGACGAGAACTGATATGTGTTTATCCACTACAGTCGTTATTAAAAAGAACGTCTCGTCTTTCCTAAAGGGTCTGAGTTCTCTAGCAACAAAATACTAAACGGCTAGCGAGAACCTACGGATCTAGAAAGGTCATACGTATCGACTTGCTATAGCCTGCCCCGTATAGGTACTTCCCAGTGCTCTCTACTAAACCTAAGGAGAATAACAGCTGTCTCCTTACTCTCTCGATGGGTCTGGATTCGCCTGCTACTCACAAGCTAAGGGAAGACCCGGCGTGCGCATCATTCCACCCAGGTCTGCCCCGTATAGGCATCCTTCCCACCCACTAATCCTGATCGCCGAGACCAGAAATAGTAAACCCAGAAGCCTCGTTCACGACTAGGGACACGAACTACGGCCTCATCTCCTTCTTGATCCGCCTCAAACATATGTACTGCTGTCTACCAATTTTGTATACTTTGTATCCGGCGAAATAAATCTCCATGCCTCGCCGTAGAACTTCTTGAATTTGTAACACCGCACAGGGTATATATGAACGTTCGAGCTTCTCCTAGCAACTCACGCTCTAGGCTTCAAGGATGACCGATCCCTCCCCCGGACCGCCCGAATCCAAGTAAAGCTTATTCAACGTGGCACCACGTTTCGACCAGGAAGTATGCAGAAAGCGGAAGGCATAATTGTTCAGACGTAGCACTTGTGCCGGTATTGATGAAGAGAACTTCAATTGCCAAGCGACCCGCCCAACACGGAACGCCAAGATCTGGGGATAAGAGTCAAACCAGCATGAATTGGGGCTCGGGGGAGTTATGGAGATCCCCGTTTATCTCTGAATCTGGCCCAGACTCTTTTCTTCTGAACTATCAACAACAACCAATGATTTCGCACTGTTCGTTCACATGATTCAAGATTTTGATCTTTGTCCCGCCCTCGGCGAATCCCGCAATGTCCATATGAAGTAGTGTACGGTCCTCATTCGAGGGCGGATCACTAGACGTTCTTAGTGTCTGAGCGCTGCGCGAAAGTAGTCAGTGACATTGGTCTTTTCTTGGTCTAATGAATGGTATTCCATATCATAGATGATCATTATCATTAGTTCTAATCAGACGACGGGCGGAAACCCTCAAGATTACGAACTATATGAGATGGGAAAACAACAACAAAGAGCGTATCTGCAGAGAGGGGTGATATAAAATAATGCAAGCATAGAACACTAGATGGATGATAGAAACCGTAAAAGATAGACTGAGCAGCTGGAATACACATATAATAGTATATAACCGAGCACCAACGAAGGAAGCAAGGGGAAAAAAAGTCGGTCATTGAGCTTCCTCCATCTCCGCCTCCTCCTGAACCACCCCAACCTCATACTCACCACATACATCCCATCGCGAGCCATCCGCAGCTGCCGACACATACTTGACAAACCGCATTACACGCTCGTCCCTCAAAACCAGTAACAGGCGGTTAAATCCGGGCTGCACTGTCAGTAGTGTGCTATCTTCCTCGTCATCGTCCTCTTCGTCCTCCGGGGGCCCAGCCTCGTCAGCATCCATAGGGATCGGGTCGGGGCTACTATGTTTCCCATTCGGACTACCATCGGACGGACTGTGTCCTCCGTTGCCACTCGCGGTTGCTGCTGCGGAGCCACCGTTGGTAGACCCATTCCCGTTGCCGTTGCCGCTAGAGTCTACCGTCCAGGCAGTCCCATTAAGAACAGCCGACTTTTTGTACGTACCGGCACGATACACGGCCGGGTCGTCCTCTTCATTATGTGGAGCCATGTAACACTATGATAGAATGTTCATTAGCGAGGAAATTAATGGAATGAAAATTTTATTACCTCCCAAGCACCCCACTGGCCAGCGGCCCACCCACGAAGCTCCTTGCCCCTCCCTTTACCCACCCTTCCTCTCATATCGTCGTCTTCACTCTCCAAAGCCTCGGGCGTCAGTCCAAGGACTACATCCAATCTAGCTTCATTTTCCTCGCTCGTCGCGAGCGTATAATCTAACCCGGGCCTAAACCGCCTCGCTTCGACATTATGTCTTAACGGTAGAAGTTTAGTCACGCTTGCCATCCATGCTCGCAAAGCTTGAGATGGGAACAACTCGTCCTGAAGCGCCCGTAGAATCTCCGATGGAGAGGGATGGGCGGAGAGTGGGGTGACAGACGTAACAGGAGCAGAGGGGGAGGGCGGGAGAAGGGTGCAGTACCGCCACTTGTGCGGAGGTCCTTTGACGGTCCAGGCGCTGTTGGATTCGGCAACGAGCGGTGCTTTGCCATTGGTAGCCCCGTGGGGCATATGTGTCGTCGGGTTCGACGACGCGGGGAGGTTGATACCAGAAGAGTGTGGTGGGACGCGGCCCATTCGTTCGGGACCAAGGCCGTCCGTCGCATCAAGATCTCGTAGACGTGGTTCGAGGGCCTCGGCAAGATCATTCTTGAGGAAAGAGTGCAACTCCAGAGACGACTCTTCGACAAAACGTGAGGCGAGAGCTTTCATGGTGCGAGACTGAAGGTAGACGGGGTTGAGATATTCACTAAGGAAAGATATGTGCTCCTCGGATAATGGCTGGTCTGTTAGCTGAGGTAATCCGTCAGGTAGCGGTGAGGAGGTCGGTGTGTCTGTGTATGGTCTAAAGACGGTAGAAGTAGAAGCCTGTGAGGAGCATCAGCAGTGTACAGAACCATCGAGGAGATCACCAACCAGCTGCTCTCGTGAGCTCTTGCCCTCAGCGGTCAGCCGTTCGGGATCATAGCCTTCCTCACCCTCCTGGGCGGCATGGAACCAGCCGCTAATGCTCAAGCGCTCCCTGCCATCTTCTCCTTCTCCGCCGACGACCACTTCCTCGACAGAGTGGAAGCTGCGACCGGGCTGGACCTCGAAAAAGATGAACTGATTCCAACTTGGTGGGATCATTTTTGCCGGTACAGGAAGCGGTTCCAGGTTACCATCACCAGCTTCCTTGACGGGATAGAGCTCGAGGGCGCCTCCCCAGTCCTTTTGCCAGAGTTGGTAATTGGGAAGGGGCATGTAAAGAATGTAGGAAACGCGTCGGCTACCGATGACATCGTCGTGATTGAGGAGATGGCAACCTTTGGTGTACGAATTGACCGACATGTCCTGTTTCTTGCCAGATAGAGGTCCGCAACCAGTGACGGTTCGGAGGAAAGAACGAAATTCGTAGGAGTAGAGCGCATCTCGGAGTCTGAGGAGATTGGGTAGGAGGGAAATTTGAGAGGAGGTGAGGTAATTGAGCGAAGCAAGGTCCCCTGTCTGATTTACCTGCAGGGTAACGGGAATTGTTAACAAGACCGGCGCATATAGTCAATGAAACGGACCTTGTAGATGTCGGTCTCCTTCTCTGTGAAGCTCAGCTCGCTAAGACACTCGTCCTTGACATTCTTGAGCAGGTCATCTTGGAAAAGCTTCTCGACCATGGCATAGTGAAACGGCGTGCTCTCGAGGTAGGAGGTATTTAGTCTCGATATGTTGGCATGGTCGAAGAGATCCGTCGCAAAGGCAGCAACTGGATCACCTGCTGCAGTACCATTATTGGGATGTTGAGTCTTCAGCCGCTTCAACAAGGATACGGTGTCTGATTGGTCTGCAGACGGCGATCGAGGGCGCGCCATGGCAGTTTTTGGAGGTCGAGGCCGTACTCGTCCAGTTGAATTAGCTTGTGGTTGTTGGCAATAACGGTGGCGGATTGCCCGCTAAGCTGGGTTGGTCGCGGCGGGTCGGGTGCCTGTAAAGAAAGGCGGCGAGGTCGTCATCAGTACGGGGATGAGAATGTGGGGAAGGGCAAGTGGGCCATCGACTGACCCAGTAATCCGTAAGGCGGCAGGACAACGAGAACGAGGAATGGGAACAAAAGGCAGATATATGTTGATATGTGCAAGATATATGCCTCTGTAAGGTTTCGGAAGAAAAATGGTAGAGAAATGCAAGTTGAAAAATTGGCCGGCAACCAGGTGATGGCCGGTTTAGGAAGGTGGGAGTCTCGACTGGATCTCGGCCTGTTTGGACCTGGCTGTACCTGCCTCTGACGATTCGTATTTCAAGTGATTACAAGTCTATACCCGTCTATACCTCGCATCCTGTAGGAACCAGAGGGGGTAATACCACATGTCTGCCGTGTAACTCCCGGACTTTATAGCGAAAGGTATCACAGGTACCGCAAGATTCAGATCCATGCACAGACACAATTCTATACTGATGAACCACTAAGAGCTAGTTTTACCGTAGATGTCTGGACTCACTACAAAATGAACCCACTTGACGCCCACTACAAATACTTCCTTGATCCTCCTCTACACGCAAGCCCCGTTGCCGTCAGAGTCGAGATTCCCGGTCCTGGAAAATTTCTTCTGCTTCCAAGTACCCTGCTTCCAGATTGGTTCCTTCGCTCCCACCAGCTCGTCCAATCATCAATTACCTGCACTGCTGCAATTGGCTGATATTCCGAGTCGGTCTTACTTCCCAACTCTATACCAATCCCGACTCGCCGAGCTTCATTTAGTTTATGTCTGGACCCTTTGACTACCCTTGTCCCAATATTCGATATTCAGCGGCGCGTGTTGGCGCATCTGGACTTGCTGCACCGTCATCGCGTGTCGCTTGTCGGCCGACCCTCACTCGGCATTCTCCCTAGCGACCTTCCATATTTTTTCCTTGAATAAAAGTCCTCGTCATTAATCGGCGTCATGTCCGTTCAATCATCATGTCTGTCATTTTATGCACTAACCCCTTGTCATTTAAATTATCCCTTTTTATTCCTCGCAGCTTTCCTTGTGGCGTCATTGACCATCTCGTATCTCGTTGTGGCGCTCTCGACTCTACTGCCGCCGTCGCAAGTTACGACATTAACGCTCCCTACTTCCGAACCAATAACCACTCGACTTGAACGTCGTGTTGCTTCGGCCATGTATCCGATCGCGTTTCAACCAAAAATATAATATAAAGACCGTATTTCGAACCGTAAAATATCTTGTACAACATGGAAATAGACGAGACTGTACAACTAAATAGCAATGTAAGAAGAAGGACAACACGGTACTAGGCATGCAAATGAACGAGATGTGTGTAATATTTATTGACAGCCTAACAAAGAGAGAGCCTGCATAAGCTAAGCTTAAGCCTTCACGTCGTCATAATACGGCGGTAGTAACCCTTCATTAGGTCTAATGGGAAGAGTTATCTTGCCCGTGGTCGTATTTGATTGCGACCTTGTGTGTCGGTGCGAATCTGACCTCCGCACCCACGCTTCAGTTGCTGATTGGCGGAGCTCTGGTGTGAGATTCTTTAATGATACTGGGGCGTATACGGTGATGCTCTCCGGATCCGACGACGGATTTGAGCGCGGGAGAAGCAGCACTCGCTGGAGCGAGTCTGTACGGGAGTGAGGCCGTGACGTAGGCAGAAGACCGCTACTGCGCTGACTTGCGTGTCTCGAGACGTGTGAATAATAGTTCGACACCGCCAACAGGAAGTGCAACTGGGGTACCAGGTAGTGGTGTTAGAACGGATGAAATGATGGAAGGGAAACATCGATCTGCTTACTCGGGCAACAATCACAATAACCATGCATGCCACAAAAGCCATGACGGCCCGCTCGAACCACCGTTCGCAATTCTCCAGGCTAAGCCCCATTTCGCCGAGATCACGCATAAGCTCGGGCTGGCGAGACAGCTCCTCGCACACACCGGTACGGGTCGTGCTACGAAAAGCCCCATAGGCTCCGAAGACTGTAACGATCGTGCAGAAGGAAAAGTCGGCGATAGAGTAATCGCGGTAGAACCTGACAAAGGAAGGCTTGCTCTGTAGTGTCGTGCAGGGGCGACGATGAGTGATTCGGCATCAATTTTAGGAGAACAATGACAGCACACCTTGACCACGCCGACGAAGCCTATCGCGCACACTGTGGCAGCTGAAACGAAGTATGACAGAAGTAGCCCCCATACGACCTTGACACCGTCCACCCTCCAAGTATCATTCGACGTCTCCCACTCGAATTCAGGCTCCCATTTGATTGACCGTGAGGCTGCCAATACTTGTATGGCTAGCGCAGAATTGGTGATAATACCGAAGAGGGTAATCACGAAAGAGGCAGACCTAGAGTAGCGAGACATGACAAGAAAAACAAACTGGTCAGCCTCGTGGGAGCGGTACAGAGGGGGAAAACTGGACCAGCAGATGGAGGTAAAAAGAAGAGCCTACCTCGCTGGATATCTGGCCATTGATGGACAGAAAAAGCTTTGTCAGGAGAGACGGGTTGAGTAAGTCAAGAGAGACAACAAGGAGCCGGATGATTCACGGACCAGAGTGACCGTAACCATTACCTTTTCGGGCCCTGATGACTCTGCCGCAACACGTTGTTGCTCTCCTTCCCGCCTACCCAGCACCTTTGAATCCGCCTTTTCACCCTCTGCAGCCCTCTGGTTTTTTACACTCTTCAGTTAGGTTCAAGGGTGTTTATTGCGAGAATTCCAAAGGGCCAGGGTCCGCGATGACGAGGCTTCTATCACGAAAACGTACGATCACGGAACGTTCAGTCTCACTTGGCGAGACTTGGCGGCGGCCTGCGAGTGGGCGGTATGGACCAATGACTTGCTCAATAGAATAGACTTGTGCCTGCCAACACACCTAACTCTCTTCTACTACCTTATAATACCCTGCTTCTCCAGCTGATTTGCCTAGAGTTCCACTTTGAGCCTGCCGAGCCGGACGGGAGAGGATTCAGATTTCGGCACAAAGGTACAAATTGATCTCCGCCCGGAATAGTCCGTACCAAGGATAACTAACGGCCACTCCTGGCAGGTGACTAACTAACCCTGGTCAAAATGCAAGGGAAACAATTAAAACGCAGATAACATTTTGACCCAAGCTTTTGATCACAGCAAAATGCGTCGGCTTTACCATTAAAGGTAATCCCGACTCATTTTGCTATGACCAAAAGCCTTGATCAGAATTTGATCTGTTGTTCACCCATTTTCCCAGAATTTTGTCCCATTTGAAACAGTCGCTTACCAGGAGTGGGCTAAGATTACATCATTGCGTGCCGAATTGTCAGCCCCTATTTCTCCATCATTTTGTTTTCGACTTGAACGCGAGTAACGTTGATTTTATTGTTGTGTTGTTCTGACCGAGATGTTTACAGGGCATAGGCTTTGATAGAGTAATCTTCTAGCCTAGGCTCTTCAGCCGCGCTCCCAATGAAACGTTCCGGTGAAGAAGCTGGTGCGGATGCAAACAACGCGTCGCCAAAACCAAAACGGCGTAAAGCCAGCCAAGCATGTGCTTCCTGCAGGCGACACAAAACGCGCTGCGAACTCCCCGAAGATATTGGTAGCAACTCCGACTGTCGTATTCAATTACGCTGTCATCGTTGCAAAGTCCTTAACATCGAGTGTTCGTTCCAGACATCGAACATCATCCATGTCAAATCAAAGATTAACAGCGCGTCGACGTCTACGATACTCCTTCCAGCAACTTTGGATCCTTCCGAGGTATCTACATCAACACCTACATCAACACAGGAAGCACCTCGGGAGGCTCCGCCTTCCGCGCCCGTAGCCAGCGCGAGAGAGCTCACGGTAGAAGATCTTCTCCCTAGCTCACAAAGCCCTATGGGACCTATACCAGTCCCAGGAAGTTTTGACTGGACTGCGGCACCTATGCTAGCCATCAGAGAGCTGGCGAACCAAAGAGAATCGAAAACAACCCAAGCTCGCTCCAGTTCATCAAGCAATCAATCTAGCGATGAATCTTTATCCAGTATCTTAACTAGCGCACAAATTACGTGGTTATTAGAAATGTACGCTGTTCCACCCCATTAGGAATGACTTAAGCTCATATCCAAATTTCTTGTCAGTTTCGAAAAACGGTACACGCGTTGGGTGTCCCAGTCTCAAATTATATCAGAACAAACCGGGATTCTTGACTTGGTCCGCTGTACAGTTGCTTCGAGGCATCTGGATCCTATAACCCAGGCCTCCGTGGCCCCTAGATTATATCGATTAACCGAGAATATTTTCCTCCAAAAGCTTTTTAACCCTATTCCGTCATTGGAATCGATCGGGGCACTCATCATTCTATCTTTATGGTCCCCAGTGCATTGTCCGAACCAAGATAGCCGATTGCTAATAGCTTCGGCCGTTAGTATGAGCATGAACTTCCGGCTGAAAGACGCCTCCGCGCATGCGGTCAGACTCCAAGAACAGGGTCTCCCAGATTCTCAGGTTTATGAAGAAGCCATTCAGAGGTCTCGCCTGGTAGGAATAGACGTTTCGCCAACTGTTCTGATGCAATACTGATGAATCTATTCTGTTTATAGTGGATTCTCCTTTCGAACACGGAATCGATGTAAGTCATATGCGTCCGGAGTTGTTGTTCATATGTGGAGTTATTTATCGGTCGTTATTTTACAGGATGTGCCTTGGCACCGGACGTGAGTCACTGTCCTCGCGGTCAGCTCTCGATTATAGAGTGCTGAGTGCCGGATCCGTTGGGTCAGTTGAACAAGAAAGGGACCTGAGGATCAATATCCAGGGAAAACTGATGGATCTCGCGGAAAAGGGTTACACAATTACCTTGAAGGGTCCTCTAGGCGCCGAAATTGAATGCTTTTATGTGGAAGTCCAGGATGTTCTGACGCGAATGGATTGCCTGTACACGCCCATGTCGCCTCTTCCCAGTAAGTTTGAATAGAAACCGGCAAAATTATTATTGACCCCGCCAATCCCAGTCGTGTCCCAGCATGACTCGTTTGCATTCCACATGCTTTTGCTGCAGTACTACGGATCTCGCTTACTTGTCACACATCACGCACTCAGGGAAATGCGTACGGTTATTTCAGGCTCTAACGCCACCGCCGGCCAGTCCTGGTTACGTGCCCAGTACCACGGCACTTCCATCGCGATGTGCCTAGGACGAGATAGTATCAAATCAGCGCAATCCGTTCTCACCGTAGTGCATTCGGTCGATACCAACCTTCTGGTTGCCGCCCCTGACAGCATTTTCACCATCATCTCGTTCGCAGCGACATGGCTCATCGTGGCCAATGTTTCGATATATCAGCTGAACTGTGCCCCGCTGGGCGTGGCATGCGATAGGTTAATTTCTATGACAGCGGAATTGCTATCGCGACTGGCGCTGGGACCTGAGCATATTCTCGCGAAGTATGCGCATATCACTGCGACATTGGTGGGTTTGTGGGAACGAAGGAGGCAGTCATCGGGCCCTAGCCCTCGGGATCAAACAGATTGCTCTAGTATCACACCGCCCGAACCCCCCGCCAGATTCGAAAATAGTGCCTTGCCGTCTCCCGCGGAATGGAGCAGCGCCCATCTATCAAACAATCCCAACATCTTTATGGATCCTGACTTTTGGTCGTCCTTCATGGACAACCTAGACACGACCCAGTCTCCATGGTCGTAGGTACATGATCCCCTTGTTATCGTGGACGCAGGAGGCTTTGTAAGGTAAGACGCGAATTCATTGGGGTACGCGGGGTGTTTGTGATAGAAGTATATTTATGGCGACCAGTCATATGCGTGCCCAGGGCCCACCAATGAGATTGGATGGCCACTCAAGTCTCGAACAATAATTTTGCGCTCATGCCATTGGAGAAGAGTCTACCCAATGCTCTCGACGCTCTCGACCGTCGACGACGATTACCAAAGTCGTATCATCCAATCGGCTACTTGTCCAGCTGACATCAAATCTGGAATCTGGTCCATCGTGACGAAAGTTTACCCTCTCCAACAGAGATTTTGGAGCGTCTATGCCGTTGTCGATTGCTCCTACATAGAAAGAAGGAATGAAGTGCTCACGGCAGATAACCAGATGGGGCGAGTATCTCATCAAAGCCGCGGTGAAACGCAAATGGGCATTGAACACGCACAAAGCGTCAATACATCGGAGGAAAGTGTAACTGCGCCATTCGAGCGGTGCGCATTCCGATTTGCCAGCGCTGTAGGTTCGAGTCTAGCCCGTCTTCCAAGAGGGAACAACCCATGTTCTCCTTCCATTTGGTGGCGTAGATTTCGAGAATTCGGGAATGAATGCTGAACTTGGGAGGTCGAGGTTGGTGATACAATTGGACTGTATTGCTCAAGTGTGGGAGCGTTAGTTTCGACTCTCTTCGACCCTATTCAGTGCTATGAAGTAGGTCCGAAGTCCACCTGACTCAAGAGCAATTCAAGTCGCTTACAACTCACGTACCATAACGCCGTTATGTTCCTATACACATCTCCTCACCAGCTATGAAACAAAATGCGGATACGTTTCATGACTGTAGTTCCGATTTTTTAAGTTGAATGTCGCAGTGACGCAGTCCGTCCGTCAGGCACATCGTTCCCAGTCGGAGTTTCAAAGAAGCTTGTACTCGCTCTTCGAGGTGCCAGTAACCGTGTCCCCCCCGGACCCCGTATTCCTCTGTCCGAAAAAGATACCTTACTGAGGTTTGCTCATGATGAAATCCCAATGTATCCATATTTTTCCGCGATGTTTTTCCCACTGGAACGAGTTTTCTGTGATGACTCAATTTTGGTCTTCTCCAACACGTTGTTAATATACCAGTGTCTGACCATCATCATTCTAGGCTCTCTTGACGTTTTCGTTGTGTCCTCTGTGAAGCAATTTCTCAAACTGGTCGTTTAGTGTCAAACCCATCAACTTGCGACGTTACTACCTTCTGGACCGTTCCTTTTTGGGTTCTTTGTTACTATGTTCATCTTCGACACGCAAAATCTTACCTTGCTGTCTGAGAGTCGCGTTATTTTACAGAGGTATCATATTAACAGAAAGCTGCCATCTTGCTAGGATAACTCGTCGATCTTTGCCTCGAGACATCAGTCCACTCATTTCGTTTCTCTTCATGTCACCGTCGGCCCGTTGTCGTGGTTGAGAAACCTGCCAGCTCTGTGTGCTTCGAGCTTTTTTTAGGAGTATCTTTTCGCAGAAGTACGTGCTTCGGGGTACTCGAATAGCGCTTAATCTTCGCCGCCATCTTGAACATCCCTCATTCGCTGAATGCGAGCTATCACAGCTTGTGGCCGCCTGGACTGATGGCCGACTAAACTGCTGTCAGTTGCTTTCGGACGCTATACGCATGTATCGGCTATGAGTTTATGTCAGTAACGGGCGCGCCCCAGGAAACCTCCGCACCAATCATCGCGGTTATCTACCCGTGATACATTCATCCCGTAAGTCTGGCAAAAATCCTTGTCTATCTGGCTCAAACAATGGACCGATCCAATGATCAGATCTTTTTGTGGAGCTATACTCTTTCAGCGAATATATTTGTTTCACCGACACGCCGAAGCGCCTATACCTTTTCTTAAACCAATTCGGACATATGCAGCACGCGTACCCTTGCAACTATCTTTAAGTGTACGCGTTACACCCTTTGTCTAGAATCACAGAACCATCCAGATTGCAGGGTAGAGGGAAATCTAACGGTCCGGCGGCATGAACAACGACGGAAGGCTCAGGTCACCAAGCTGTAGCGAAACGTTCTGGCTCTGTCCAGGCTTTCGGGAATCGTAAGTGGCCTCTACAAATCGCTCCCGGATCTCCTGACGTCCATTATAGCTAGTCCGCGTGATTTCAGAGTGGTCTTACGCACTACTTGTGATTACAGCATAGACTGAGACAATGCCCAGATTTCCCAGTTATCAACGAGGAGCAGGGCTGTGTTTCACTGGGACAAGGGAGCCCGCTCCTGCACCCTGACTTGGCATTGAACAGACGAAGCCTCAACCGCGAATGAATCCATATCAGAGCTTGTAGAAAGGACGCCCGTTCTGTGTTCGTCGTAGAGTCGCGGCGACGCAGCGCATGGCTCAGGTACTAGGGCTAATAGGGCGCCGTCAAGGCGTGAAGAGGTTTCCATGTAGGTTGAGACCGTTGAAACAAAGCAAATTACAGCGCACCACAGCAATAACACCGCAAGTTGGTGATCACTCAAAGTCCCCGTCTTTTCATAACGCCAATACCTTAGGATCTGACCCTACGCATGCGTGTTTAAGTGCTCAGCCCCCAGTTTTCATTCTAAAAATTGCCAATTGATTCCCTTCTTGCCCTGTAGTTTCAATCGTCGAGCCTCCTCCCTATTACCGTCTACGTGCTCCCAGAATTCTGTCGCTTTCCTTCTCCTCATATACTCCGCGTAATTCAGTCACTCCAGCGGAGTTTATCGTCGCATGTAGGCATGCAACACCTACAACCTTGTCAATCTTTCTGCTGGAACTGCCCAGGACCCCCCTTTCAGGCTTGAAACCGATTGCTAGAACGTTTGCCGCACCGATAAAGATCGAGATGGAATTTACGATGCTGTTGGCGGAACGACTTCCTCACACAGTCCTGACATCGGTTCCCGCCTCGGTTTCTTGTACGCATCCAATACCTTTCTTGTCAGGGTCCTAATAATTCTTATCGCTAGATGTTCACTGTAGGGAACACCGACATTCAGCCAGGAGCGGCAGCGAAAATTCATGGTCACAGATCTGCAAGGTGTAGAATGGGCTTTCGCGTCAGTTGCACGTAACTCGCGCCAGCAACCAGAGACGAAAATGCAATAATAAGCGAGACATCTCAGGCTGGGCATGTCTGTTGATTGTCAGCGTACTTACAACGGTTGGTCGGTACACCCTCGATATTGCAAATGTTTTCATGGATCGGTTGATACGCCAGCCTTCTCTGTGCTCGCTTAGTATTCTTATCCAGCGTCTTTGTTCCTTTTAGCTCGTAATTTGTCTATATCCATTTCTTCCGAGCTTTTTGAAGATTTACTAACGCTGAGAGGTATGCTGTAGGGGCTGTCGGATTGGCCACTTGTAGCAACATCGGTTTGGGGCATCGAGTTGAGAGCAAGAACAAAATGAGATGATGTGCATTAAGTGCAGTGAATACAAATCGAAGACTGTTGGACCACATAAGCATCGACTAATATCCATTTTCTTTATTTAAACAATCCACAGGCCCAAAGATAAGGAATGGAAACGACTGTAAAAATATTACTGATCCTATGTCTTGAGCGAAGTGAGCAAACGATCCGCCAGGATCGCATGGACAGCTGGTGTCAGGTGCAGATCATCCTCCCAGATAGCGCCTCCCTCGTCAGCTGGGTCGTCTTCGGTAAAGTCGTACTCGAGTGGATCGTCAAGCACATCCGTGAGTACCTTATGCGAGGAGAAGACGAGCACCGTCGCCTGCGGGCTGCTCGTTGCGAATTCTGATGCACGCGTACGCAGAAGGTCGTTCCATGTCTCAACGCGATTCTGCACCTCGTCTGACGAGTCGACGGCTACATGACAGATCAGTAACCCAGGATGACTGTTGAGGATTAGGCTTGTACCGCTGGGCGAACGGTCAATTGGAGGGACATCCACCAGCACGAAATTCCGAGCGCCCGCCTTGACATATAGATCGTGAACAGCGTCAAAGAGTACTTCGACTATGGGTTCGAGCTCTTCGGATGAGATCCTGCCGCAGTCGTTGATACCCAGAAACAACACTGAAAGCATTAATTTGTCAGCCTGAGAATATTGGAGTGGTTGGGAGGTGCAGAACCGTATATAGTTTCGTTCGGGTCGAGGATGGGAATAGGGTTGGCCGGCGATTTCTTGGGAAAACACGCGAAGAATCTCGATAATTGGCCCAAGAGGTCGTCTTCCATGGTCGCTGAAGGAAAGGAAAAGTTGTGTAGACGAATGGAGGAATCTTTCAGCAGGTAGTCGACCTAAACCTTGTTGGACGAGCAGATTGTATGGAACACTGATTCACGGGCCCAGACTGCAGATTTCTCTTCCAAGTTTGGTTTGCTGTACGAGTCTCCGCTATGGTCGTGGAAAATGAGTGATGACGGATAGAATGTTGGAAAGACCGACAAAACGACAATGGTATCCGCCGAGTTTATCCCGCACCAGTGATGCCCTCTATATGCAACAGGGAGATCCACTGGAGGTCTGTTGGTTAAGGGCTGGCGAGGCTGACTGGAGACGGCGTACGCGTGGAGGTCACCAAACTCTCGTTATTCCTGTCTCGCTTCTTTGGTCGTTGTTCCGTGTCAGTATCGTCGGCATGAGAGTTCTCTATCGAGGCGGAGCCACTGCCGGAACGCTTCCTCTTGCTCGAAGAATTCATCGTCGGCGCAGGGGACATCACTTGAACACTCTTTGGAAAGTGAAAGACACGGGTGGTCGCAAGAGCACGAGGAACCCGGCAGGCAGTTATACGGCAATGACTGCTAGGCTCGTGACTAAAAGACGAACCGAGCCTGCCCAATGGGGCAGGGAAGAACTTGAAGTGCTTTAAGTTCAACGTTCATATTAAATGTTGGTGCGCAATTAATATCGATAATTTCTCTCACCGGTAACACAACAAGTATGCTTACTAGAAGTTAGGAGGTGTTTTACTTATCTCATACTGTGCACATGGTCATTCACATTCAGTACTTGACGCCTAGGCTTTAACAGCCACGATTCTGCGACAGGTCATCGATGATATATCATCCTCTACGGACTGCGCGTTGATATTGTCACGATAAGCCGGGATCTGCTATACCGATGACTTAAAATATTGACAAAGCAAGCCTGAGCAGAAGAATCCAGATCGTCCACGCGATTCCCTGTGTCGTCCTGTATACACCGGTACTCATCGTCGACGGTGAACAAACGAGCGGCGAGGAGCAGGATCCCGAGACGCCCTTGACATCGAGAATGTCAATCCCACCAGCTCAACAACTGTTCCGATCCAGGCTCCGAAGCCCACGTCGTCGACATCGAGGACTACTGAGGTGCAGAACATACTGACAGCATGATGTTCCGAGTCCGTTGTAGAACTGCCAGGATTGAGTGATAGAGGCGCTCGTCGCTCCTCTCGAAAAAGAGTCACTGGAGACGAGTATAATGGCTTATCTCGGTTTGTTGTATCTATAATATTATTGACAATTTTTCATTGGCAATGACGTTGCTGTCTGTCACAGTATATTCAGCAGGGGACAACAAGATAAGCAAAACTCGCCAGGTACCAGTTCGCTCAAGAAGTCGATCTACTGCCACGTCACGCTCGCAACCAAGGACACTCTCAGGTAGATGATCCCACCAATCGCTTGGGTCAGTGATGGCTCGTGTATTTACCCCTTCAAAAAGCTCCCAATATTCGGGATAAAGACCTCCCGGCTCCCAATCGATAATACCGGAGACGGTAGTTATTCCGTCAGGCCCATCGACGACTACGATATTGCGAGGATGAAAGTTTCCATGCGTGAGGACAATGCGATGGTCATCCCTCATCAGCCAGTTCCTGTATCCTTACGACGCACGAGAGGAGGGCGAGGTAAGGAGGAAGTCGCTGAAGTCAGTCTTGTTGTATATGGAGCTCGAGCTGGTCCGAGTGCTCATCCGAACACCCTTGCATAAACGCTGCCCACAAGGCGAGCCAAGGGGTGCTCCGTGTGGTACTTAGCAAAAGTTGCTGAATGTGGTCCAAGGTCGTCCGGATACTCTTCTTTACTTCTTCAGAGAGTGTCGGCCAGCGTTGCTCGAGGGTAGTACCGCGGATGCGGGTCATAAACATATATGAAGTTGACCCGATAATGACTAGTCCCAGAGCTCCGGGGGGGGGGGGGGCTGGAACACTGGGAACTTATTCTGCCAGGAACTTCAGGAATCCACTCTTGTCGTGGTCAAGGTCTTTGCCGATTTTGACAACCACATCGTCGCTGATTTGGACGACAGTGCGTCTGTTACCTTCCCATATGGGCGTCCCTTGCTCTAGGAGGCTACCAGTGACAATTCCTCTTCATAGCCAATGCTGGCAGCGATAACAATCATAGATGTACAGGATACAGGCCTATGTTATCTTTATCCTAGAATGCATTCCAACGAATTGAAACGTTCTTTATTTAGAGATCATCATCAAAATTCAAAATACCCCTTTTTTCGCACTTTGGAAGCCTACTTCTGAGGACATGTAGTACAGCTCCAAGTCGTGCCTCATCCGCCCTGAATGTGATCTCTTCCAAGCCCGAGAACCGATGTAAGAGCTGGTCAATGGTGGCAAAATCATGCGAGTTTGGCCGTTGCTCTGATTTTGGAACCGGCGACCACGGTGACGGGGGTGAGATATCAAAGGTCAACCTTTTCATACATGCTATCGGAAGCGATAGAAGGAGCTTTGAGAGCTGGATCAGCAAATGGTGAAATCTATGTTGGGTCGTGTCATAGAACCAAATTCCCCTCGTAATGTGGAGAGCTTCTAGACAAGTGCATCCGCTAAGGGCCTCGAACTTAGTAGAGAAAAGATCTTGTAGAATTTAACATGAGTACTACAAGGATGTAGATCGTTTTAGTGAAAGAGTTCGCACCTATCGCCTTTTCGGTCCGAAATCCCAAAACGATATGCTTCAGTGTCGCACCAGAACCATGGAGATACGACGACAATGCCATTATCTCATCACGGAACTCGAGGGATCCAAGCAACAAGGTTTGCAGATTTGAGTGACCACTGACATGGAGTCAACTGTACAAGGCACTCCTCGCATCTGAGTAACAGCTACTAACGGTGTTATCATTCCAGATGACCCGCAGCGTCGCTGGGGGTGGAGGTGGGGAGCTATCAGGAGCCAAAGTCTCTGCATGCATATCTGTCATATCCCCCTGCCTGCAAAAACAAAGGTTGGATATGTCACAGCAATGGACATCGTAGGAAAGACTTTCGAGTTTGGAGAAGTACGATAGGATATAGGGGAGGTCATTGAAGGTAGAACAGATAATGTTGTGGAGCATCAGCTGTGTGATATGAGAAGTGAAACCAGGTGAGTCGATAATGTAGCGTATCGAGGTGGTGTTAATGGATAGAAGAGAAAGATCTATTACGTTCGTGAAGCGGTTGAAGTACTGAGCGAGAGGCTGCAACCAATCCAGCGGAATTCCCTTCGAACTTCCAATACCACCCTGCTCATTGACAGTGATTTTGCGCACATGTTTGAATAGTGTACAAACAGAGCTGTCGAGCACTGTAACCTTGTTTCTATATGACCTCCATAGTACTTCATAACTGAAGCATTCAAAAAGATGGAATCTAGTCGCAGGAATCCAGGCTCTGCAGACTAGACTGCATGATTTGAGAGCTTTATGATCATGGTGCAAGAAGTCGATGATTCTATCGCACAACTCGGAAGGAAATCTTGGGCCCTTTATCTGTTCGTATGTCAACGTGAATACCCTGAGAAAGCGACAACTTCGAACTCACCTTGTTGATTTCGTTCCACAGATCGCTATTCTCCGCACGTAGGTCTTCATTCTCCTTCTCCAGGCTCTGAATACGACTCTTGATGCGTTCGATTTCAGTTGACTGCACCTCTTGTTGTTGCTTTAAGGACGATACGAGCGTCCCCAAGCTACTCAATGTAACTTGAGCTGCCGGCGCTCGTACATACGAATTTCCTCCTGTTACGAATCAGCTACATAGCAAGGATGATAGAGAATGCACTACCATATGCTCTTCCTGACATCGTTAGGCCACAGATTGCAAGGTATACGCAGAGTACGTGGAAGAGCTTGAGAAAGCGCTGGTCAAGAAACCCTCAGTTGATCCAATCATCACGAGACTACGAGACGGTGGATGCCGTTTGGAGAAATCCCACGAATAATTTGAGAACACCCTGGGATATACTACACGAGCAGGGAAGGGAGGAGTTGTTATTCTGGTCAACGTCTCTGAGAAGGAAACGAACCAGAATCTGTAACCGCGGGTATTATCTATACATCGTAGTAACACACGTCGCTACGGGACTGAACACAATCCTCGGGGCTGAGAATTCCCGCTAGAGACCAACGAATATACCGTAGAAGAACAGCAGAGAGAGCACTGAGATCAAGGTAGGAAGTACACCGAGAGTTCGGACTGATCTATTTGGTGTCTCGAATTGCAGCGACCCATCTTTAGATTGACTCTGGATCAAGACGAAAGTTATCTGATTCGATTGCAGTGACGGATTCAAGACCGGTGCATTTGTGATTTTCGCTTGAGCTCAAGCGGCAAAGCTTCAAGACAACGCGGGGCCCATCGTTCAAGTAGCACTTCATTGTAACAAAAACGTCCTCTCGATATACCTTAATATAAACTTACAGTCCAAAAGATTATTATCATGACACGGTCACCATGCCAAGCTCTACATCCTCCGATTCGACCTGACGGCTGCTCTATCCCGTCTGGTCAGCTACTCCTTCATCAAAGGGAAAAAGGAAAAAGTGACCCGAACCTCAAGGCGTCCCGGCGGAGATACAACGTATGATGGCTTCCGAGAGACAAGAGGACGACTGTTCGTCCAATGGTACATTAAGTATATCGTGGACTCCAAAAGATAACGCGTAAACAATACACGTCGGAAGCGACAACGGCGGCATAGGAAGTTGCGCAGGAATATTATTATGTTGTTTCGTTACGGGCTCTAACTCCTCCCCCTCCTTGGTATCTAGAGAGAGTAGAATTAAGTCTAGTAGCCAGAAAGAGAATTGCCGGAGACTTACCTTTCAGCCGTTTCTTAAGACGTTCCTCTACGTTGTTGCGCATAGATGGATAGGTAGTGCCTTGTGTAGCAACTTCTCGAGGTCTGTCGTAGGGTCATCTTTGAGCGCGTTCGATAATAGATGCAGGATAGAGTTATTGAGATTGCCGTAGCCACGGTCTGTCATGTGTTCATAGTAATAGTGGAACCCAGATTTCACGTTCGAAGTTCTGCAAATGCCTTATGCTTCGTATCCTCTGATATATCAAGCAGTTCTACCGGAACACCCGAGTGTCTAATAGGTATAGAAGCGAGGGAGAGAAGGGCGAGATTAGATGCACTTGGCGAACATTTATACACTTTCAGGAAATGTCTTCACATAAATATAGTGCAAATTTGATCATATGGACGGATTTCAGCTGTAATCGATAGCAGGATATCCCTAAGTGAGTCCTCAGTAAGCATCCCCAATTCATAAAAGTATATCGGAACATACGGGACGTGCGAAGGTCCACGTATGAAGCGTAAGCCAGACACGCGAATAGGCAACCTCCATGTAAACGAACATGTACAACCACCGACGCTTGTACACGTTCAGAGCATGTGGGTCTGAGAATTCCAGGTATCGATCTTGGAGGGACGCGATCAACTCCGGCGTCCAGTTTTCTTGAAGGCGCCTGACGAACCGTAAATGCCGCATCAAACAATATGAATCACTTAACAGACCTGGCCCATTCACGTAGGCATCGACAGTAGTCTACAACCAGATATTCAGACAGGAATTGAATCCACAGCATTTCACGACTCACGCGGAGCATAATCTTCGACACTCTCAAGGGAGAACCGTCCACGGAGCACTGTATGAAATTGTTGGGCTAGCCACGTAGCACTTGGGGGAATTGTGTGCGGCCAATGATATTTTCGGATGAAATCATCGCCCCTTGTGGTGCAGATGAGCAAGAGATATCCCAATACGAAATCACAATAAAATAGACATTGCTTACTGGTATGGCGTGAACGTAGTATCAGGGTAACACGTCGCCGAAAGGACCACAGCAGAGTTTCGATCTTTCAATGCCCAGTCGATAATTTTGATATACGTTGACATGTATTCGATCCCGACAGCCTACAGATTGACATCAGTGTACAATCATCTACACATGGGAAGAAACACACCTCGAGCATCTCCAGACTAACGCACGCATCGAACGCCTTTTCGAAACTCGGAGGCATGTTTCTATAGTCCATAAGGTGTATCCGAATTTGGGACTCAAATCCTGCCTTTCTGATCCGTTCCTCTGCCAGGGTTTTTTGCCCGACCGACAGCGTCAGGGAGTCAACAGTGCAACCCATTTCTGCTGCCTAGAACATACAACAAAGTGAATCGGGAGATGATAAGCACACGAGAAGCGAGGCCTACCGCGATCGCAAGACTGCCCCATCCACTCCCTATCTCCAACAGTCGGTGACCAGGCCGAAGCCTCGCCTTCTTCAAAATGTGACGAATCTTGCGTTCCTGGGCACGTTCAAGATCTCCATACGCTCTTCGTCCGGTCAGATCACCCCGAACACCGCCATCTTTGTCTCCCCAGATGGGACACGAATATTGCATCTCCTCACTGAGGAACGCCTGTCTTTCGTTTAATAATGGGAAGTATCGAGAATCATTGTGCTCACCTTATAGAGCTCGTTCGATGCATCGTAACCTGCCACCTGGAGAAGGGTGACTTAGTTCGTGTTGTGCTGATGATACGGGGAAAGTCGTACATTGAAGATTGATTGACGGAAGCCATGACTGAGGAAACGGTGAATGATGACATCTAGAATGGATTTAAGCTTGTAGGTCAAGGACCATACTGTGCTCAGATGAGGATAATTGTCGACGTAGATCTAGTATGAACATAAATTGCAGTCCACGGGGAGATACGCATCGACTCACATTCAAAACGTCCTTCATGGACGGAGAGCTTATCTCGCCGTTCATATAAGCTTCGGAAACTAAAATGTGTGGTGAGCACGCGTGAAATGTCAAGGGATAGGGACACGAACATCCGACATCATATGAAAGGTATACACGAACCCAGAAGCTTTCGTCGTGAACGAAGAGAAGTCCTTGCCGGTCTGAGGAAGCCTGGTTATATGTACCGAATTTCATTTCAGTGCCGTTGCATTCTACAATTTCTATGAACCCATCTTTAGCCCCCTTGTCGAGAACTGCAGTTATAGTTGACCGGGCTAGTGAATGGAGCAGTCAGCACAAGGTTAATAAGACGTACATCCGACCAGCACACCAAAAGTGACCAACGTAGGCCAGAATTGTCCTTCCTTGACAGCAGAAAAGGACGGAATGGAAAGTGCGGCATACGATCTAGAGTAAGCCATTGTTGGCACAAAGTCAGAGGGCAGATAGACGGTGAGTATAGATACGTTTATGACTCGGAGCGCCTAGTTGTCGTCCACGCTCCCTAGATTATTCAATGGAAGTTCTCAGGATATACAAAAGAAGTCGTGGATCTCGGTTAGGGCCGGTCGTATGTACCTAGGCCTGCTAGTGAACTATCGTACTTATGGTGGTACCGTTTTGAATGGACATTTATACAACCAAAAAAATTCAAAAGGGCGTGTTTTACAGGTCTAGCTAGCTCAAAAACAAAATTTTAGAAAGATCACGGTAATCAAGTCGGAGAAGGTATCTAGGTAAAAGTCAAAAAAGAGCATATAGGTACTCCGACCGACTGAAGCAATTTGGGTTACAAAACAGGATACGAGCTGTATGAATTTACAAATTAGATGTCCGGGAAGTCAGATTAGTGGTCCGATGCTAACTGATTAGTGGTCTATTCCGTTAGGCTTGAGTGACAGCGGGGGCACAGGAGGAACTGAGTTGTCTTCCGACACAGACGCGTCGTCGTCGCCCTCAACATTGTCGTCGTCCTCCTCAGCCATAAGCTTTGCAGCGCGCTGTACGATACGTAAAAATACTTTGAGAAGGACCTCGGTCATCAAAGTGAAACCTTACCTTCATAGCTTCTGCTTCATTCGAGTAATGCCGTCCTCTAGCACGTACAAAAGCTGCATGCTTTGCAGCGGCTGGCAAAATATTCTTCAGCTCAAAGACTCAGATCACTAAAAGAAAACTCACTCTCTTCGTCCATCTCTTCGTCTAGCTCAACCTCGCTTCCCGGATCTCTTCCGCGTCCATCTTCACGAATTCCTGACCGCGCTTCATCGGACAGATTGAAGCTCGTACTACGGCTGGAAGCCGTACTCACCGATCGTCCAGATGAAGGCTTGCCAGTGCTAGAGAACGATGTTCGACGCGAGGACGGCCCAGAAGTGTCCGCACCAGTTGGCGACACCGAACGAGCGGGCGATACTGAAATGTATCGGCCATTCAAGTCAAGATCAGGGATGTCTTTGTACAGCATTAGAATCGACGAGGAATGGATACTACACACGCACCTCCTTCAATCTCGTCGGTCTCTGCATTGTATCGAACATATGGAGTCTTGGGTTCCGTTATCTTCATGAGACTATCTTTCTGTATCTCTGTCAGAGCAATGTTGGCTTCATCCCATTGTAGGCTGCTACAGAAAGAGGAACCACGTTATATATCGACTCGGCATCTCCTAACTGTGTATACTCACTGCTCCTTCGCTCCCGGTTGCGGCGGTGCATTCTTCAGGATACCTTTAGGCTTGGGGTTCGACGCAGATCGCGGCAGTGGTGCGAGGTGAGGAGGATCTTCAATAATTTCAGCGGACATTGGGACAATGGCAAAGGTACGATGATGATGGTGGTGTCCAACAAGAGGAGCCTTCGAGAACTTTGGCGCACCACGGTTCCCAAATAGGAAATCTATCTGTAGTCTAAAATTACATTCCCACCTACTTGCTATCGTATATTCTCCTACATACCCAAACCCATGAGCCCTCCAGTTAAACGTGATACTACATTATCAGGCTCCTGTCTTGCCATCTCTATCACGCTCAGCAGCTTCTTAATCCCGATATGGTGCCGTGACGATGCCTCGTCCTTGGCCGTCAATGCAAATCCGGCGTCCCCGAGCATATGAATGGCTTCCCTCATTTCCCCTTCCGAGTTAAACAGCTCGACTTCTTGCAGCACACGTTCCAGTGACTCGAGGTTCGAAATTGGTGGCACTCGCAGCTCAGAATCAAATGTATCTGTAAGGCCAAGCTCTGTCAGGACCGGTCGTAATGACGTGGTTGCAATCACAAGGAGGCGACGACCCTAAGGGGTTGGAATAGCGTAAGCTTTCGCTTAGAACCTTCATTATCGATGAACCGTACCTTGGGGGGTCTGCGAGCCAAAAGAACGAGTAACGCTTGTAAAACTGTGTTGGAGAATCGGGGGCCTATCGGTGTCCAGTCTGATCCAGGTCGTTAGGTATGAATTACGGCAACCAAAACAGGACATAAACGCACCGAGTAGACGTTCGAGATTGTCAACAACAATGACGCTCAGTGGGCTTTTGTAACTGTCTGCGAAGACCTTCTGTATCGCTGTCACCTTCTGGTTCTCACCGAACCCTACCATGTTGTCTGGCGACACCAATTTGATGAAAGGGAATTGAGAGGCTTGCGCAATCGATGCTCCCAAAGCCGTCTTCCCGGACCCTGGTGGGCCATGGAGCAAAACGCTAACCAGAGGCGTTCTTGTAGACGTTTGTACTTGGTTCACAAATAGTTGTCCTGTACTGAGTATTTCCTGCGAAGGTCTGTCAATCATTGAGAAAACACGACGTTCCGAAAAGTGCATACATTGATGATGGAGTCAAAGTGGATGATACCGTTCTGGATAACTTGCTGTAACTCTTCTTCGGACACACCGAATGCGGGATGCACTTCTTCTAGGGCGTTGAAAAAATCGCTTCTGTTGACGCGAAGATTTTCTACATCGTCGGATATACCTGCCATAGTGCCGACCTGGAATATCATTAACGAATATCAAGAAAATTTCTATCAATCAGACATACCTTGACATGCCTATTGAATGCGAAACTGGTTGCACTCTTGATGAGACCATTAATTTCAGCACCAGAAAAGTTCTTCGTCATGGATGCGAGCTCCGCGAGGTCGACGTCATGATCCATAACACCATTTGTGCGCATCTTGCTCGTATGGATGGAGAGGATCTGGAGCCGCCCATGTTCATCGGGTAGAGAAATCTCCATATGGACTTCGAGACGACCAGGACGGAGAAGAGCTTCATCGATCATGTCGAGACGGTTGGTCATACCAATGATTAGAATGTTGTTCAGCTTGTCAACACCATCCATCTACGACAACGTGAATACCACAAATATATGGGCGAAAGCGGGGGACTGACCTTCGAAAGAAGCTGGTTGACGACGCTGTCTCCAACACCTGTACCATTATTTGTTGACCCACGTTGCTTGAAGATGGCATCCAACTCGTCGAAGATGATAATATGTAAACCACTGTCGTCGCCTTTTTCTTTATACTATGCAACCAACTTAGTTCGGAGCAACAAAACAAAGATCAAACACTACCTCTTTTTCGGCATCAGCGAAGAGTTTTCGTATATTCTCTTCTGAGGCACCGACGTATTTGTTCAAAATCTCTGGTCCATTGACGATCTTTGGCTCCCGAGCATTCAGCATTTTACCGATTTGGCGAGCGATGAGGGTCTTTCCCGTTCCTGGTGGACCGTGAAGCAGGATACCTTTAACATGCTCGATACCCAATTTCTCAACCAATGCTGGAGGAAAGACTCGAGATGCGAACGCTCGACGGAAAATATCGCTGAATTCCGTATCCAAGCCTCCAATCCCCATGTCTTCGAACTTGAAATTGGGAGCAAGGATCGCGTTCGGCCGCGCCCTACAGTGGTCGGTAAAGAATACGTGTTAATGTATGAAAAGGATTCTCACTTCTTTGCACTGGATCTGATTTTAATGGCGCTATCAGCGGCCTTCATGATAGTCACGTCGGTCTTGTCCATGATTATTCCCATGAATTGGTGATTCACAGAACGTTGACCGGGAGCCCCACCACGACGTTGTTCGTCGGCGATGTCAAGAACAGACACGCCTTTGATTGTCCCTTTGATGTTCTGGCCGTGGTACTCGAACACTATTATCTCGTCCGTGGACATGATAATGCCATTAAACGCTTTCACGATGTGATGAGCCATGTCATCAGCAGAAAACTGCTCTGCAATTTCATGCCGAGGTTTGAGAAATCCGACTTCGATGTCAATCGACTGGAGGAAGGAAGGTGCCGATGGGTGGGGAGGAGATGGCAAGGGCTCGATGCTAACATGATCGCCTTGAACGGAAAGACCTATCCACTGTCGTTGAACTTGAGATGCACCGATACATCCTGGCTGGAGCTTTCCAGTGTTATCATGTCTGACATCATGCATATAGTCAATTTCTATGGATTGAACGTATAATACTCACTTTACAGTCAATGCGAACCCGCCTTTTACCAGAACATGTTGACCGTTGGTGAAGTCAGATGGATGGACGGCGAGACAATTGGACAATGCAAAGGCATCACTCGGAGATGAAACAACTGCATAGCTACAAGAATTATGAGGCGTAAGTCATGCTATTCAATCACTGCGCACCTTCCACTGGAACGCGGCGGTGCAGGCTTCCTGTCGTACGCCCCGCGTTTTTCGAACAAAGCACTCGAAGGATCATTGTAACCGTACGGAGGAACGTTGTTCTGCATTGGTTGAGAAGGAGGAGGCTGCCTCGTGGCACCCCTTGAAGGAGACGAGCGGTAATCCGGTACACGATTATAAGCACCGGGAGGAGGCGGTGGAGGCGTATTATTCGAAGACCGGCCAAAGAAGCTCATTATGGTATCACGATTGGTCTTGAATATATATTCGCGCGTCTGTAAGCGTCCGGTCGTCAAGATATCGTGGTAGTTAGAGATCAAGAGGGCGGTGGATACGTGTAACTGGTGAGGCTGAGAGGGGCTGTGATCGAGATGGAAGTTTGTCTCTGCTTGGCAAACGGCTGAGATAAGCTCGATCATAGAGGCGGCCGTGACGGGCAATATTGCCGCCTCCAGCAGGCTTGACTTTACCTCTTTTTTGCAATGTCTGCCAACGAAACAGTGCTCACACCGGTCTCAACTGGCGAAGCAGTAAAAAACATCCTTGACGACTACCCAGATGTTGATGGCCGCTCTTGTCAACTCTTGGGCCCGACCGCGCTTGTTGGTGATTTCACCCATAGGAACAGCTCCATCTTACAGTGGTTCGTAGATTGTGCAAGGCTTGATGGGGATTCTGGTGATTCTGTCGCTGGTGTACAAACGTCATAGAGAGAAACCGAAACGTCCTTGGCGAATCTGGTGCGTGCAGTTGACTGGATCTATCAAATTTTGAATTAACGTCAACTGAGAACAGGTTATTCGATGTTTCCAAGCAAATTGTGGGACAAATGTTCGTCCACGGAGTAAACGTCTTCGTATCCGATGCTGTTTCTCACAATTCAGACGAGAACGCGTGTGTCTTCTATTTCTTCAACATCCTAATTGATACGACCCTTGGTATTTGCTATAATCTATTTTTTTCTCTGTATCTCACTCACTTGTCGTATAGGTGTCGGTCTACTCTACATCATTCTTCGCGTTCTGACTCACTTGTTCGTTGAGAACTTTCATCTAAAAGGGTTCGAGTCTGGCATATACGGCACTCCGCCCTCTATAAAATTCTGGGGGAAGCAAGCAACACTATACGTCGTAGCTCTTACGACTATGAAGCTCCTAGTTATCGCACTTCTGGCATTTTTCCCTGGCCTGTTCATCATTGGTGCCTGGTTACTCAGTTGGACTTGGACAGGAGATGGCGACGCCTTGCAAGTTATCTTGTACGTTTCATTATTCTTATTTCGGCCTCACCTTACATTCTCGTTCGTTCAGCACAATGGGTCTCTTCCCCATCATCATGAACATCCTCCAGTTTTGGCTCATCGACTCCATCGTTAAAGCCTCAAACGAACAATTCGTATCCCTAGACACCGATGTCCACGACGCGCTTGATCATGCAGACCGCGAACCTTTGTTCGGAGTCCCATCTGACGACGAGGACGATGATGACGCCGGTACACAGCGCCATGATATCGAAAATCCACGATCCCGCTCTCCAACCCATCAACATCAACGCTCCCAGTCCAACGATAAATCGACAGGCGGCAGCACGACTCCGTTAGCTTCAGAGCCCAAGCTATCCGGCTCGAGTACACCCCAAGCCATCCCTAGCGAAACGCACGATGTACACGCATACCCTCCTAGCTTGTCAAGTAGCGTAGCGTCAGCTTCTACGATGGCGTCAATACCTGCCTCGAGCATTCGGGAAGCAACGAAGCTCAACAAGAAACGTCGTTCGCCTCCTACACCCCTCCATATACGCCAACCACGACAGCCCGCTGTAAACACTGCTTCTCCTGCACCGAAGAACCCCTCACACGAGAGGAAACCATCTAGACCTGTGGTTGTTGTAGAACCAGCAGGACAGGAGTGGGCTGAATCATGGGGAGACGAGGACGACTGGGCAGATAGAGTGGGCGAGGAGGACTGGACTGGACGTCGAATAGAGCAGAAGAAGGATAGTATCAACGGAGTTTGGGATCATTCTCCGATAGGTGCTCATGCAGAATCATAAGGCTTTCTGCACCCTGTCCAGTACTCGCGTGTATGTCCATCCACTAACTTGCATATTATTACATGTATATAATGAACGTTAGCATCAGTAGTACTAGTTGCATGTTATACCCCAAAATCATTGTATGATTGGAAAACTCGATCGCCGTTGTGAGGTGGAAGGTGGATACAATCCGCCAACAGTTCTTCGTCTGAGCTCGGGACCAAGTTCCTGATTTAATTTCGATTTGCACTATGCAGTCAACGATTAATTTCTATGCTCCCTCAATCACCACCGTTGCCAGTCGCGGTCCAGAGCTCTCATTCAAACAGGTGATACTTATTAGGGACAGTCAAAATTCAGGAATGCGTGCTGATTATGACAACGATTATGGAGGGCGATTATGGATAGCAGAATCGTGGGAAAACCCATAATCCACCATAATCGTATAACCTCCTCCCGAGGAGGTTATACGATTACGGTGACGATTATGATGGGTACATAACCGTTGATTAACATCCCGGTAGTCCCATTCTCCTTACATAATTTGGGGTTGCAGGTGGGTGGTCAGAGACGCGGCGATTATGGTGACGATTATGGGGCAGAATCGACCCTATAATCGACAGTATAATCGTCCTCATAATCGCCCATAAAACCCAATTTTGACTGTCCCTATTACTTACCTACTTCAGGCTGGAAAACCCAAAGAAATTTCTGACCACGGGCTATCCAAAAAAAGTCTCAGACATTGTGGATAACGAGAGTTCCTGTGTCACTTACAATACTAATGACGATAGTTTCTGTCTTTTGCACCGTCGTCAGAGTCATTGTCTGCGTAGTACGTACGGTGCCGTAAGATAAGTGGTAGTAGTTAATACCGGAACTTCCCGCTTTTGCCGTCCACCGCCGTTCGCCGCTTGCTTTCATAACTCACATAAGTATGTGATACTCTTCAACGGTCCTGCCTTCCATGTACCAAATTCCTAAAATGCCTCCGCGGGATGGGGATATATGATCCGGAGGCGTATCTGATCAACAATTATACGACCACGCGCCAATGGCATTGCATCCTTCTTTACTCGTGACCTCTCTGCCAATAATGAGTTGGATACTCTTTTCGGTGCCTCCTTCCGTCTAATGTACGCCTTCAGAGGCCCATTTGAACATGAAAAACGCGTCGAATTCGCCGATTCCAATGGTTAGCAGCACCGAGGTATTCCGATGGCCCAGTTACAAAGGGGGGAACGCTGACGTTGAACGTTGGTGCTTCACCGGAGAAAGCGGTCCTGATCCCGAAGGCATGATACTTAAGACAACCCCATCGTCCAGTCATCTTTCTTCCTACATTCACCATGGCCACTGCGAACGCCAAGCTGTACGATCCCCGTCAAGTACTTGATCACCCAGAATTCAAGATTCTTGGGCCCAATGACAAGCCAACAAAGGGCGCCAATATCGCTGTTTTCTACAATCACCGTCATGAGTTGCATATGGTAGAGAAACCCCGTCCCAAGCCCGGTCCAGGTCAGGTTCTCTTACATGTTCGAGCGTCTGGGATCTGTGGGTAAGTTGTCTTTCATATCTTCTGTGAGGTAGCGGCGTCTTTGACATTTCGGTCCCGATAACAGAAGCGATATTCATTATTGGCGCCACGGAAGGATCGGTAATATGGTATTGCATGACGAGGTTCGCTCAGATCTCGCTGATGATAGTCTGTAAATCATGCCATCTGTATTGTCCAGTGTGGATCCGGACACGAATCTGCCGGCGAGGTGATTGAACTTGGGGAGGGCGTAACCGAGCTCAAAGTCGGTGAGTTTATACAAGACTATGTTTCGAAGCTGTATAATTGAAAGATATATATATAACAGGTGACCGAGTAACCATCGAGGCTGAAATTCCCTGCTTCCAACCTTCCTGCGAGCCATGCCGAACAGGGAAGTACAACGGATGCCCTAATGTCGTCTTTCTTTCCGCTCCTCCATATCATGGTGAGTTATCGTGTTGTTCAGCCCGTCGTTTATTCCATTTGACAATGATAAAATATAGGCACATTGACAAAATGGCATGTACATCCTGCCGCCTGGTTGCATCGTATTCCCGACAACATGACCTTTGAAGAAGGCGCCCTCTGTGAACCTTTGACTGTTGCACTAGCAGGTGTAGAGGGTTCAGGCCTTCGCTTGGGGGATCCAACGCTTATTTGGTATCATAATTGTTCAGCTTTAAATATCACATTTGCTGACGCTTCGTTGGTAGTGGTGCTGGACCCATCGGATTGGCCACTCTTCTCTCCGCTCGTGCTGCTGGTGCCGAACCTATCGTCATTACTGACCTCTTCCAAAACCGTCTGGACTTTGCGAAGAAATTGGTCCCCACTGTTCGCACCGTTCTCATTGAACGTGACTTGAGTCAAGAGGACCAAGCTGCGAAGATCAAAGCTGCTGCTGGTATGGCATTCAGAGTAGGCTTGGAATGTACTGGTGTAGAGTCTAGCATTGCTACTGCCGCCTATGTATGTCCACATCATTCATCTCTCGATATATTACTGATCGTGTACATACTATCCTACAGACCATCAAGTTTGGTGGCACGCTCATGGTCATCGGAGTGGGAAAGAGTCCACAAGTAGTACGTCAACAGGGCTGTCATGCATTAATGTCGCCTGATCATCTTCTGCAGTACCCTTTCATGCAGTTAAGCTTGAACGAAATCAATCTCAAGTTTATCAATCGTTACGTTGATCAAGTAAGCATATCTTTGGGTTTCTACTCGAACGATATCGTTGATGCTGCCTTGATGATCAGTATCCTAAGGCTATCCGTCTTATTTCTGGAGGGCTAATTGATATGAAGCCCCTAGTCACTCATCGATTTACCCTTGAAAACGCGATAGATGCCTTCAACGTAGCAGCCGATCTTACTCAAGGTGCGATTAAAGTACAGATCCAGGATATGGAGGATTAGGTGGCCTTTTGGTCGTTTATTTTCCACAAAGCTCTTGTAATACATAGTTAGGGTTTATAACAGGCTTTTCCGTATTTCAAAAGCATCCAGTTCCGTATATTGTGTTCGTTCCAATGGGACCATGATTCTGTCTAAGTCCTGACTTTGCATCCTTCAACGTTACCAAATACAGATGCATGACGGGCCGAAGTAATAAATCAGTAAAACTTGAACTGCATTGAGAACTACTTAAAGAGCATATTTGAAGCATATGGGGGTACGTAAAAAAAGTGTCAGAAATCATCAAGAACGTTAAAGACAATGAGGACGTTTTGTCTAGCAAAGCGAAGAAAGCATAACATCGACAACAAGATAGCAAAAAGCAGGAGAGATAACAACATATAACTGTACGTAGATGATAGCAAAGCATTAACACGTCATAACGAAACCACGGGTTTGCAAAAAAAGCAACAAAAGTAGCAAAACTTAACGAAGATATTAACATGTCATAAAAAGTCAAAGGCAAAGCAAAGCGAAAACAAGATGAATTTAAACACACCTTCAAAAACGGGACAATTATTCCCTGATAATCGGTATTCGTATGCTTGATGATCGATTCGACGGTGGGCGGACGACAACTGCAGGCAATCCTCCTCTTGCCTCAACGCGCGGCTCTCACTTTACTGGTACCGGATCGTTCGAGCTTCATGCATTAAAGATTTCCCAGCTTTGACCTGCAGACGTTTGCCCACATTTAGAGGGGGTGTGCCGCGGCACTAGCCCAGCGCTGGCATTAATATCGCGATTCTGCAGCAAAGACAACGGCCTAAGACCATTCTCACTAATGGGTGAGGGTGGTGAAGGGGTTTCTTCTTCTCATCAGCGGTTTTACGCTCGGCGCAAGCGAACTCATCGATCGCTGGAGAGCCGGGCGTTGCTGTGGCGGCGTATTTCATCCGACTTGACGTACACAATGCTGCTGCGGCGTTTTCCTCTGGTTGTACGTGAAGGCCCGGAT
>NW_026848604.1:0-32483 GCF_030435595.1 Desarmillaria tabescens | reverse complement strand
GAAATTGACTTGCTGGTCACACACAAAAGGTACCAATCTCGCGATACTCAGAGCCTTTTCAAGACTGCCGATACTACGGAATTCACGTATGCGTGTGGGTGGTCGCTATGTTCTTAATATATTTTTTTACTGATGCTGGGAAGGTGCCCGTATCAACAGGCAACAGTCTATACGTTCAAACGATCAAGACAGCTGGATGCCAAGATGTATGCACACAGGTGTATTCTCTTTATCGGCGTCATTCAGAATGGTCCCCTCATGGTTCATATGGGTTTCAAACGCATAGCACAGTTCCGTCGTTGCAGCGATCCCCTCGTTGCCTGCACGCTGCTACTCCGTGGTGCTATTTTCAAGCCAATAACGGTGTTGTACTACTTGCTAGTATCAATGTCTAATCCCGAATATTTGTAGAGAGTAAAGGCGGCTTAACTCAGACCGGCGTAACGATCTGCGCATTTGTTTAGCAGATAAGTCGCACATCTTTCTTTGCTATTTCTGACCAATGACATGCCTTCAGGATCGCTTTATGAGGAACGTTTGAATATTGAAAACTGCCTCAGCATGGGAAACAGACCGTACAATATGTCAATGTTGGCTCTGCATCCAACTTGTAGTATCTGGAAACGTTTCGAAACAGTCCTTCTTGTTGGTTATTGCGACACCAGGGACTCAACAAAAATTATATGTTGGTCCACACGCTAAGGAGTACCTTTTCTCCTCCTCTTCTCCAACTAATCGTTCCCTCACGTTCTCTCAACGGTCACACGGAAATTACATCCGTTTCTATTCACTTGTGCTTGCTGACTAGAAATATGTCCTAGCCAGCGTAGCGGCTCGCTTTTCCTACAATACGCACGCCGCAGAACATGAACGTTACTGAACATATATTTGCTTACACAGCGTTTCCGTCTTGACGGATGTTTTCGAAAATAGTTAGGTCGTTTCTAAACAACGTTGACTGGGCCTATAGAGAAGGACTCGGAATCGGTTTCCGGATGTGGGAAAATGGGGATTGCGGCCAGAGTGGGAATACAGACTGAACTCTGTCAAATGTCCTCGTACGATGCCGGGATAAGTGAGCTGCATCAGGATTATGGATGTTCGGAGTTCGGTACTGCCTGAACCCTTTTTCGACCGTGAAACGCTGGTGTAACAAAGCCAACCTGCCAAAATCTGACATCCAGTAAATCCGATTGGATCATATAACTCTCGTATGATGGATTCAGTATTCCTGCCACCTAATACACGCTTCCTTTACACGACAGCCAATTTCCCTTCCATGACTTGAACGGCACTCCCGGCTAATTCAATAGATTTTATCTCCCCTTGGTGGACGCTGACGAACACAGTGATTTCACTGCGTCTACCCATCTCCACACCCTGAACAATATCAAACTTCCAGTTACCATCACCTTTCCTCAGTCCTAGCCAGCCCCCCAGTGCGGAGGCGGCCGAGCCTGTAGCAGGGTCTTCGAATGTGCCTTCCAACAGCCTCGTTCTGACGGTTCCATCTGGCGTATTCACAAACGCGTACAAAGCACCGAAACCCTTCCAGTCCCCCAGATGCTCATCAAGTATCGTGATGGGCTCACTGTAGTGCTGGAGCTTCCCGAGAGCTTCCACGGAGGACAGTTCCATCATGATGAAAGACATGCCCTTTACGATAGAGACCTACATTTTGGGATGAGTCAGTGGGAGAGTCATCCGGGTGAATTTGGAATAAGTACTGACCACAGCTTCCGCACCTGCTGCGCCATTCACATAGTCCTTGTCTTCCAATGCCAATTGTTTCTCCTTCAGCATCTTCTTGTAATATGGCTGATGCACCTTGAAGTCTGTAGGGACCTTTAAGCGCACCCGGTCACCCTCTTTAGCGACCAATACATCTCCCGCTTTGGTTCGTAAGGTTATCTGATCCAACCCAGTTTTAGACAACAGATACCAGCTCGTGCCAACGGTAGGATGCCCAGCGAATGGTATCTCATCTGTTACCATAAATATGGAGATCGGAAAAGTCACGCCAGATTCTGGTGATTCCTCCCGGTCATAAACGAAAACAGTCTCTGAGAAATTGAATTCTCGTGCGATTTTTTGTTTCTGTTGCTGCGAGACTTGGGCAGAAAATGGATGAGGTAGAAAGACAATGGCGAGTGGATTTCCAAGAAATCCTGTTGTTGTGAATACGTCGAGAGTCAAGTAGGACAACATGATAGAACTTTTCGACATGACGGACAGACGGGACTTCTATAAATAGACAGATACAAGATCAGTGATTACCTGTTTAGTATCACGTGCTCTAAACGTCATTCCTTTCGACTGACTCTGAGACACTTGTACTCCACCCAATTAACCGTCAAGTTAACAAATTCTTGATTTTTATGCTGCTCTTCCTTCACTTTCTTTGCGCTTTGAAGATAATTCCCAAGGAAGGGAGTGATTCGATGTCTGTTCCTTTCGGATGTTACCTGTTTCTTGGGCTTCAGTCTTGTCTTCTTCACTGCAAGCGCCACAGTGTGGCGCATCTTCTCGTCGTACTCGTGATACTTTGTCCTTCGATGGCCAAAATCTGGACTCTGTTACCTTCAAAATACAGGGCCTGCTACTCGTCGGCCGACAGGTACCAACAATTCAGTCTATAAAGCCATAGAGTTGCCGACCTTCGGCGCTTCTTCCACGCGCTTGTCGCGTGTTTTATTACTCAACCCTTGCTTTCATGTTTTCAAAGTTCTGCCCTGTGTCTCTCCCGTTTTAAGTATCGAGTCATACAGGACTTCGAAGGTCGCGCCGTTATGGTGCCTATATCCCCATGGTTTTATTCGTTCAGTTGAGTTTTAGATTACGAGGTCACCACGTTTATGCATCAGGTGAGTTACCGCGGGCTCGTTGGAAGGATGGGATCTGCTGACGGAGAATACTTGTCTCTAGATATCAATCCCATAGTTCCTGTTCCGCGAGAGCTATAATCCACCGGCTCGTCCAAACCTAATTTCCGTGGTTTGCCCACGAAGGTTTAATCAATTTATCCAGGCCCACCTCTATATTGACCCTGTGTTACGGCTACCAAGTGTTATTCTCCGTTTCCGTCTCCGGACATGAAGGATATAGCTGGATATCGCCTCACATCATGACTGAAGTTGTGCTCAGACCCCGGTATCTGATGATCTGATTCTGCTCTGGAGTTCTCCTGATTCGAAGGGTCTTGTCTTGTCTTTCCTTTGTGAGTGAGAATGTTTGGTAAATACTTTACGCAAGGAATAGACCAATTCAACGCGGGACGGATGGCCTTCTGTGCGCCGGGCCATCTTGTGACGTGGTTGAAATCCCATCCCAGAGGATTCAGGGTATTTCGTTGAGGTTTCCACATGCGCATCGACGGTTTTATCTCAAACTGGTTAACTCGAGGTTTTTCCGTTCGCAATTTGATCACCGGAACCCCAAGGGTGGTTTCTTGAACAAGGAACTTGGCCGTCCCCAGGTCCTTTTTGTGGTCTTCCAGCACGCTCGGTTAGTGGCCTCGTTACCGGATATACTCGGCTATATCTCATCCGTACGTCACTGCGTAGTCTTTACACGCCGTAACCTCAAACGAATATACAGAAATCCTGGATGCCGATGTTTCAATTGGCGGTTTCTTATACCTTGACTGCGCATTTCCCGAGGGGAAGTCAGGAGCTGCAAGGCATGTGAACGACGAGCGGAAGCATCTGGAATGTCGCTCCTAGATCGTTCTAACCAGTTGCCAAACTCCGGCCTTCCTCTCTAATTATTATTAGAGGTCTACCTTTCAGGAATTCTCCTCTATGAATCTTTGGATGTCACGCCAACGGGATCCACTTGTCATTGCATTAATAAAAGCATCCAATGATTAGGATTGTGAACGCAAGGTAAAGCGGCAGAACGTCCGAGAGGTGATCTGGTGAGCCCGAGCCTAGGCTGTGATCACGTGTAATCATTGATGTGTTTTCCTTTTCCAGAGGATTACGTTACCGTGCTGGAAGGGTTTGGACTTGGCTTCGGTGGCCCGCTTTCTTGCTGTCCTCGTGGGACTTGGATTGACACCTTACCAGAAGTGCCTCAGGGCCAAGCGATACCCTTTTCTTCCTCTCGACCACCATCATGCCGCCACCACCACCGCCTCCTCCTCCGCCCCCGCCCGTATGCTTTCCTTTTGGCTCGAAAAAAGAAAAACGGCGGCTTTCGTTTTCGAGCATGTCGGTACCGCCAATGGCTGGATCAGCATCACAGCTGGATAGGTCGCAGTCACAACATTCTAAGGCTTCCTTTACATCGGCCTCCAGGTCTTCAACAGCTTCCAGATCTACCTCATCTTCCATGACTGCCTCCGTAGACAACCTCACCTTCGTAACAGATTCCGAGAAGTACGATGATGTCCCCAAGGAGCTCCCTCCGCTCGAAAAGTCGGGCAAGAGTGGCCGCCTGCAGCGTTCAAACACGATGACGGGCACGAAGAAGTCAACACTGTCCAACAGATGGGGATATGGGTGGGGATTGGGGAAGAAGAAGGAAGTGGAGCTTGCCAGGGAAATGTCACAGTCGCAGCGATCGAGGATCCCTTCTGTCGACCTTCCAATCTACCAGCCTCCCGTCCGCCAGAACTCTCAATCGACGCAGGCGAGTCGAAGCACCCAGAACACCCAGAACACCCAGAACACTCAGAACACCCAGAACACGCAAAGCACACACCGCAGCAAATCAGCGCATCGTTCGAATTCGAATCGCTCAGGCCGCAGTCAAGGCTTCGAAAGGCCCCGCGGAGTCAATGATTCTTCAAGTACACTTGTCGGGTCCGCGCTTGAACGTAAAAACACTTTCGCTGACTCTTTGCGGGATGTTGTGCACACTTCGGAGAGATTGGCGGAGCTACGGAAACAGATGGAGAAAGAACAACTGGATTTCTAGTGCGTATGCTACTACTCTTCCGCCTTACTGCAGCTCAACATACCCTCTTTCTTCAGCGTTGTGCCAAATGAAGATGCTCACGGGTCTGAATATGTGGCGGAGAGCGACAAACGAAGAGAATACATCTCAGGGTGCGTTTTTTGTTTCTCGCAACTGACATCTCAACTGACGTGAGATAGTTTTTCGGGATCTTCGGGACAAGCCATCGTCTCTAAGACGGAGGGTTACCTCATCACTGATTCTCGGTATTGGACGCAAGCATCAGAGCAACTGGATGCAAATTGGAAGCTGGTTCGCGCCGGTGCTTCAGGGGAGCCAAAAGATTGGATAGATTGGCTTGTGGTAAGTGGTTCCGTTTTGACACGCTTCTCTAATAACCATGGTGACCTTGCACAGGCTCACGCCCAGAGTTCAAGAATTGGCATAGACGGACGTATGCTGCCGTACGAGCAGGCTATGCTTATTAATTCCAAGATTAACCCAATGGGAGGGAAATTGGTGTATCCTGTTCAGAACCTTATCGACTTGATATGGAAAGGCAAACCCACTAGGTCGAAAGAGCCCGTTTTCCAGCAGCCAATACAATATTCAGGTAAGTTTATCCTTGGCGCAGCACGCTTGTGTCTCAGTCTTTTGCTAGGCGAAGAAGCCTCTTCCAAGATTGCCAAGGTGCAGGCGTGGATCAAAAACCAGCCTCCTGATGTCCCTTCATACTCTCGCTCTGAGCCAAAGCCATCACAATATCAAGTTGGGACGCTCGTTACTGCCTTGCCTCAAATAGGTGCGTATCATTCATCTATTCGGTTACGTGTTTTCCTTGACCTTTTTTCTTACAGCTTACCTATTGAATCTCCGAGGTTCAGATATACCATTCAATCCGCTTTTCCACGCATATCTCTTCATCGGACTTGATAACGCTATCCTATTTTTGGAGGGATCCAAAGTACCTGAAAACATCGCCTCTTACTTGGATAAATTAAAGGTAACGCGGCGAGACTACAGCGAAATCTGGGCCTTCCTGCGCAAGAGAGAATGGGGTGAAGGCAAGGTACGACGCTTCTTCCATTTGGGACTTTGCATGGTGAATTGAAGCGGTACCGCAGATTATAATATCACCGCAGTCTTCTTATACTATCTCGCTTGTGCTGTCGCACTACCGGTGCAGTGTTCTGCCGTCGCACGTGGAATACATGATTTCCGTTAAGAACGAAACAGAGTTGAAGGGACTCAGAAGAGCATACACGCGGGATGGGGTTGCCTACGTGCGATTACCGTTATCCGTTTTCGTCTTTTCCGACTGACGCATACAAATAGGTCCAGTTCTTGGCTTGGCTCGAAGACAAGCTGAACGCCGGCTACGATATCACAGAATGGGAAGCCGCACAACGCTTAACAGAGTTCCGCAGGAAACAGGAGCATTTCATGGGCCTTGCTTACCAGAACATTTCCGCGAGCGGACCGAACGCTGCTCTTCCCCATTACTCGCCTCGCAAGTCAGAAGCACGAATGATTGACAAGATCACTCCGTATCTTAAGTGAGCTCCGGTTTTTATTCGCAAACAGACACGTGAGTCTGACATATCGTTTAGCGACTCGGGAGGACAGTATCTAGACGGGACATGTGACACTACTCGAACCATACACTTTGGTCGACCAGACCGGGAGCAATGTGAAGCGTTCACAAGGGTTCTGCAGGGCCATGTATGTCTTTGGAGTCTGCTTCTATAATTAAGGAAATGTCCTCATGCTCCTATCTCTAGATTGCAATCGATACCGCTGTGTTCCCGGAAGGTACATCTGGCCGTCAACTAGATGTTTTGGCACGTCGAGCCCTATGGAAGGAAGGCTACAATTACCTGGTAAGCGGTTTGTGACCCAAGTTCACAATGCAGTGCTAACAGCGGTGGGGCGATAGCACGGAACCGGTCACGGCTTTGGATCATTCCTGACCGTGCATGAGGGTCCGCAAGGATTTTCGAGTAATGTGCCTTTGATACCTGGACATGTCGTCACCAATGAACCTGGGTTTTGTGAGTCGTGATCAATCATACTCGGGTGACGGATGACTGATTGATTTTTCACGTAGACAATGACGGGAAGTGGGGTATTCGTATTGAGTCGGCACTCGCTGTGCGTCGTGTCACGGTAAGTTCTGGGTCCATCTCTTTCCCATGACTATCATTTTAATTTCTCCCTTTGTATAGACCCGGGGAGAATTCAATGGCCCGATTTGGCTCTCGTTTGAACGACTGACCTGCGTCCCTATACAGACGCGCATGATCAAGGATAGCATGCTGACCAAGGAAGAGAGAGCATGGATAAAGGTGCGACTAGTCGCATGTGTACCCACGCTGGAAACCTATTCGTTTATCGTTTGACAGGATCACAATGCTGATTGTTTCAAGAAACTGAAGCCTCTGCTGCAGAATGATAAGCGGGCACTAAGATGGATGGATCGTGAATCCAAGCGTGAAATTGGCCTTGCTGCTCCGGGTCCTGGAGGTCTGGTTGTTGACTGGGGTTAACGCAGCGGCTTTTCTTCTATCTCTCTTCCTTCACTCTCTGGGAATCTCCTCTCACTGTACATATGCTTTCGGATCTATATAACGGCTTGGATTACTTACCTATCTATATCATTTTATTTAGGATGACCCTTCTCTATCTAACTGTTCTTGGAATTCCCCTCTAATACTCTTGCTGGACACCCTTTTCACTTACGTATGTTAGATGTTGTACAGCATGTCTAGTAGCTTCTTCAAGATGAATGTAGTTTTGTGTACATATCTTGATGAACAGTCCCGAGTCGTGACAAGTATTCGTATTGTTGCTATATTGCATTCTGATTGACGCGTCTGCTTTGTCAGGCGCGTGACTTTCTTCGTGCAATTATGGTGACAAAATGACGAGCCCTCCTTTCTGCACATGCAACCATGACCAACTGCTTTTTTTCTGGTCCTTGATGTCCTGTATAAAAGCCCTGTAACGGTGCAATACTTCGTTACAACACGAATATTCTACATCTCAAGATGGCCACGAACATCACTTTCCACCCTGGTACGACCAGTCTTTCTTCGGTGGATTTGTTGAAGACTGATTCGCGTTCCAGGCTCTGTCTCTGCTGAAGAGCGAACGAGTCTCCTCACACAGAAGGGCGCGACCATTTGGCTGACGGGTTTGAGTGCTAGTGGAAAGGTACGGTCGTCGCGCAACCATTTGATGTCTGTGTGCTGACACGCTCGTTGTAGTCGACCATCGCGTGTGCATTAGAGCAACACCTTCTTCATCTACACAAGTTCACGTACCGCCTCGATGGTGATAACGTTCGATTCGGGTTGAACAAAGATCTGGGATTTGACGAGAAGTCGAGGAACGAGAATATTCGCCGTACGAGCGAAGTATGTCCTTCTATTCTCGTTCGAGATATCTGTATTGATGGTCTGGATGGGATAGGTGTCCAAGTTGTTTGCAGATTCTTCATGCATTGCTATTACGGCCTTCATCTCGCCGTACCGCGCCGACCGAGCGTTTGCTCGAGAAATACACGAGCAGGCATCGTTACCGTTTATTGAGGTATTCGTCGATGCACCCCTTCATGTTGTCGAGCAGCGTGATCCCAAAGGACTATACAAGAAAGCTCGCGCCGGGGAGATCAAGGGTGAGTCGCAGCCAAAATTTTTCTTCACAGCACACTCAAAAATTGCTGTAGACTTTACCGGGATTTCTGCACCGTATGAAGCTCCGGAGAAACCAGAAATTCACATTGACACGTCCACAACGGATGTCGCGGAGAGTGTCCGAATTATTACCGACTATTTGAAGGGCAAAGGGTATATATCCGAATAGATAGATGTTAGATATAACATGTACAAGTAGAAGTTTGTACTCATAAGTAAGTAGCACTCGCGATTTTCGAGAGCTTTCGGATTTTAATTTATCGGATTTAGTCGGCTTTCGCCATGATCACGTGACGTTCGTTTAGACTTCGAGGAATCGCCGAACGGGTTTCTTGCTGCCACCACCATCATGTTGACCTCCCGTCCAATCTCAAGAAACAACGACCTCACCGGGCAGCGACAAATACTGACCAAGACTCCCGGGCGTGTTATCCATCAGAACGAAAACGCGAACAGAGGCCCGGCGACTGTTCATGGAAAAGGCAAGAACACGCTCCTGCAGACGCCATTCAACGGAGGGAAGTTCAGTGAGTCAGCGTTGTCCTGCTCTCACTTATATCTTACTTTTCTGCCAAAGATAAGGAGGGAACGCAGGGAAAACTGACGACACAAGCACCATCACGGCCACTTGTTGACAAGACGCCTTTTCCAAATCGCACAGATGCACAGTTCCAAACGCCCTACGCCTTCAATTTTGACAAGTTTTCATCGCCCGACTCCATTCTTCGACCCAGCTCTCTCAGGCGGCACGTTCGTGTACCCAGGAGTGCCACAAAGAGCTTCGAGACCCCCGTTAACACAGGAAATCCTTGGCAATGCGATGTGAGTATAGGATCTCCCGAGCTTGTAGTGCAACAGCTGGTGATGGAGGATGACCTGGATGAGATTGAGTACATGCCGCCTAATACCCTAGGTTAGTTTGCTCAACTCTTAAACATCTGCTTGACTCTGATTTCGTTCAGACATGCCCTATGTCCCGCCTTTTGAATTTGACTTTGCTGATTACAAGTCTGTCGGGAAAACGCTTCTTGAGATTTCTCGTGCGCCGCCCTATGAAGAGGAGCCTCCACCACTGCCAGAGGTAAAGGACGATGATTTGGGTATGACAGCATGGGATAGATTGCTACCTCTTCCAGAGCTTGGTACGTCCTTAACGTCATGTTAACGCGTTACTATTAACCTGGATGTCAGAAGATGACAATTCAAAGAAGATTATGCGCAAGAATATCTTCCCCAAGCCCAACTCAACATCTTCACGAACCACGACAACACGAACTGTGGGGAAGACAGCGCCCATTACCAAATCAACACCTAATCCTTCCATTCGCAACGGGACAGCATCATCTGCTAGATCTAAGTCGGCCGCTTTCACCAGCAAAGCCACATCACGACCCGGAACAGCGGCTTCTGTCCGTCAACGACCAGTGGTTCCTGCCAAACCTTCACGTCCAACAACGTCACAGTCTATTACTACGGCTTCGACGCAGTCAAGAGTAGCTCCAACTCGGCCAGCTTGGGGTACACAGTCACGCATCGTGCGGAAGCCTACCACTCCTCTTGGGCGTGCACCTTCCGCCACGAATGTCAAGTCGACGGTGAAAAAACCGGCCGAAGATCCCTTGGTCAAGAAGTTGGATCATAACGTTGAAGATTTCATGTTTGCGGTTTAAACTCGTATAACTTGGCATACATATATCTCGAATTGTATTTGGAATGGCTTTGTATTTGCAACATGTTTTAGGAACCTTTTCGGGCTAATGCATGAAGTATATGCTATGGCCGCCTCTGGGGAGACCATACATCGACTCAAACCATGTCCGCAGTGCGCCTCCCGGTCCTGCCGCTGCTACAATCAAGCTCAGTCAATATTACAGAGCGGAAGACAGGTTACTTACCGCCTGTTAACAATACTTTCGTGTCCTTGATATATGAATACATCATAAAACATAACAGCCACTTGTGCGCCTAGAATCGGCGCCATAATGGGACACCAAATCCAATAATGACTAAAAAAAACAGGTTCGGTTGAACGTTTCGGTACAATACGGTGAAACGAGCTCACTTTCTGAACGTGTACACAGCTTTCCCGTAACCGACCATGGAGGTAAGAAGCCTTGGACCTAGATCCCGTGCAGGGTTGATCGCAAATGCTGCAACAACGGTTGTAAGAGACCTGCTGAGGTAAAGTATGATCTTACTTACACGTCTCCATACCGAGGGACGCCGTTATTCCGAGGAACGTTACGAAAAGTACGAGAGGGACGAGGCCGCTCGGAGGCGCCTCATTTCGTGAGTCGAGCACCGCAAGAAGGACGAGCACAAGAATCGCAGTGCCCAGAAACTCGGAGAAGAAACAGGACACATTTGTCATGTAGTCGAGCTTGACAAAATTTAATATAAATATAGAAATCTTACGCAGTTGGTAGGAATTCACTTACAGGGATTGTGCCAAAGTTTCCAGCGGTGAGTAGAGTCCTGACGTCACGACCTCCTTCCACGATATCAATTGCGTGGAAGTAATTGGCATAAACAATTCCCGCGCCAACAATTCCTCCCAGTAATTGAGAAAGGATGTAGACTGTACGAAATGTTAAATGAAGCTTCATCTCGCTAATGTCAAACGACCCTACAGGGAACTTTCTTCCATGGAAATCCACGCCATGTAGCGAATGCCAGAGTGATCTGGAACGTTGAGTGAGCGCCACACAAATTTCGAGCGGGAAAAGAGATACCGCAGGATTGATATGACCGCCAGAAACACCACCGCTTACCCATGCCCCTAGTGCGATAGCTAAAAGAACCGTTGAATAAGATACATGACAGACATGTCGAATCAGTACAGACCTGCTCCCCAGCCCAAACATACTGAACCCCAGTCCTATTGTAAGATTCGTTGAGTAACCGCGCAGTTTCTCTTTAGAAGACGGAAATAATTACTGACACCTTTGGGAGAAGATGCTACTCCTGAATTGGCGGATAACCCAGCCTGGCAGTTGACGCCGGTACCAAATATAACAAGGAGCATAGTACCAGCGAACTCAGCGGCTGGTTCCCGGAGGATTTGGCTGTGACAAGTTAGTCGACGTCCGGGCCCCGGTTGACAAAGTGGCCTTACCGATACTTCCACCACCAGTTAGGCTCAACCTGGACCTCACGCATGGGCACAGGTTCAAGGTGGGACTCAGTAGGCGAGATACCTCCCAGACTGGTGGAGGACTGGCGGGGTTTCTCTGTAGAACGAGACATGGGAAGGTGTCGATATGCTGACACTGGAAACCCTCCTATGTTATATATGTGGCTTTTCCCCTAGTCCCGGTGGCTTCGTGGTAAGGGCGATACCGTTTACCATTTCTCATGTTGAAAGATTTAGTCGAACTGTCCGGGACGTGTGCCTATTTTGAGAAGGCAACATCCTCGTACCTGGTCTATTCAAAACTTCTTTCTTTCCTTCCGTCTGGATAGCTAGTAACTCCGCAGGTAACACATGTGCCTTTGAGAATACGACCTCGGATGGAAGAAGTTGAGGTTGCAGTTCGGAACATTTGGAGATGTTTGGGGAAAGGCTTGAGACGTTTGAAAACGGAACCTCAGGACGTTGAAGGAGCGTTCAGGATGCTTGACGATGAAGTTGGGAATTTTGAAAACGTAGCTTTGAAACCTTTGAGGATGGAGTACATTTGAGGATGCTTGAGAATATGGCTCAAGATGCTTGGAGGCGGGAAAACATTTGAGCATGAATTTCAGATGAGGAAAGACGTCAGGACATTTGCAATAGAAGCCCAGCAGAAGGACCGTCCGGTGGTGACCTTTCTCCTAGACTAACGGAAGATACCAAAACCGAAGACCAAAACAAGATTCGGAGTTCATACCGAGTTGTGTGCGTCTGTATTCTTGCACCGTCAAGACCGGACAGAGACCAAAGTGAAAACTTCTCAAGCCTTACCGGTACCTTCAAACATCCTAGACAGACCAAATGTTTAAGCTCTCATTCTCAGATGACCCGAGCGTCAATCAGAAGTTCCTAAGAGGTGTTTGTATATGGCCTTAGTAACTCCCATTACCCTGGAACAATGGACATCCGGCATCGAAGGAAGGAAGAAAAAGAAGTTACCTTGTTTGCAAGGTCTCTGCTGTGCATAACGATGTGATGACTAAGAGGCGGCAATCATGTGATGCCCGTATTTCCTTATCTTCCGATTATTACACTGGCGACCAACCACGACCAACAGGACCCAGCGGCCAACGACTTGAACCAGTATACCTGTACTACTACATATCCGAATACAATCCTGACCTCTAGGACACTTTACGCCACGAGATTCAAGGAAGTGCATGATAAACGCTTGAAAAAAAGGTGGCCCATCTCCCAATGGAATCCTTGATCTTTGCTTCGCAGCGGCTTGCAAACACCGTGGCTCTACCACCCATTATATGGCGAGATCAGCGAATACTTTACTGCTTGTATCTCAATTAGACACAAACAAGCTGTTGAAGTTGTTCTAATACTTCCATGCCACGCTACGACGCTGGAAATCGAATCGGCCTTGACATTGAATACAGGAATGTTTCCACATTCCACATCCACATCAATGGAAAGTAGAAGATGGATGACAACGCAAAAGCAAGGTATTGATGTCGTCGACCGAGGACCGCTAGTTTAATACCGTTGACTGACTTGCCACTTTGTGAACCTGCGTGGTGGTTAGTCGGAGACTGGGCAGAGATCACGTGCTCATCCCAAAAAATTTTTCGTAGCTGGTGGCAGCCACGCTCTTCTGTTTTTAGAAAAAAATAATTCTTAAGAGGCTACGTCTCCCCCATTTACAATGTTGATTCTGTATTCGTGTCATGATATACCCTTGTACTTCTATACCGCAAGGAATTGTCTTCACAGGTCGCGTTTTCAAACATCTTGAACTCCCATTGTCCCAACTGAGGAATATCGTCAACTATCCTCAAGTGTCCAGAACTCCGAACTCGAACATTTCGACATTGCGTTTGCAGGGTCACGGTCAGCGCTCATGCGCTTTCGGCGGAGCAAGTAGAGGCAAGTAGCTGCATCGCAAGTACGGACTGGCGTTCGGAGCGAGTGGCTGTGTCTGGAGAACAGGTTTTTTTTTTTTTTTTGGATTCTGCATTTATTGCTATTTTGAAAAATGATGAGATTCCGAAAAAAACTAAAAAGTTTTGGGCCCCGCTAAAGACCTCTCCGCACTCAGAGGGCTATGACGATCGACGTGATAGGTTATTTCGTCGATAGTCATGGGTTGTCTCAGATGGTGCAGGTTGAGATCGGGCTGACATTGGGCGTGTCAGAACTTTTTTTCTTTTTCGAGAATCTCATCATTTTTGAAAATAGCAATAATTAACCGCAACAAGTACACTAACTACTAAGACGCGGTGGCGGGGCCGGTGGGTCCCTCCATTCAGTTTTCTGTTTTCAGTATACGGGTGTGTTGGCGTTGTGTGTGGAGTGCAGTCTGGAGAACAGGTGAGCGAGGACGTCGCATTCCCCTCTAGAGTAGACATTAAAAAATCTGTTTGGCTCCCCCGGGTAGTAGTTACTTTCTATTGAAGGTATTTTTGGCAATTTGGATAGCGAGGCAGACAACTTAACAGCCTAACAGGATGCCATTGGCACTGTCTGTTTGGGGGATAGCTCCTTCTCAACTTCAAGTTTGCTGACATTGATTTACAGCTGTTTGCATACAGCTTGACAGTCAGGGGCATTTTCGTGGATGATGAAAGAAGGCTCGGACTTGGTCATAAACTGTGTTTTGGGGACTTCAAGCGCGCAAAAGGACCTCCGAGATCGCCGAAATAGCCATAAACCAGCCATAAACGCGTCTTCAAGTCCATAAACCATGGTTTATGACCAAGTCCAAATTACTCTCTTCTCTCGTGCAAAACACATGCTACTGTCAAGCTGTATGCAAACCGCTGTAATCGTCATCAGGCGCATGGAGGACGCAGTCACTATTGAAGAAGTAAGCAAGTGGCGCTCTCCATTGAAATTTGACTCATGTTACAAGAAGTTTCCCTAGTGTGTCGATTGCGTCAAGTTCAATGAATCTAGCTAGGGATTTTCCCACCCCGATCAAGAAAGTATTGACTGTAAATTCATGATGGTACTCCCGGAAGAGCTAAAGAGCATATAATTCGGGAACCTTTTAGGCCTATAACATACACGAAGTACAAATAATGACCGCCTCTGGTGCAAGCCATAACACGGGTATGCTGAGTGATGCCACCGTACATCATCTATTCAAACCATGTCCGCAGTGCGCCTCCCGGTCCTGCCGCTGCTACAATCAAGCTCAGTCAATATTACAGAGCGGAAGACAGGTTACTTACCGCCTGTTAACAATACTTTCGTGTCCTTGATATATGAATACATCATAAAACATAGCGGCCACTTGTGCGCCTAGAATCGGCGCCATAATGGGACACCAAATCCAATAATGACTAAAAAAACAGGCTCGGCCGAATGCTTCGGTACAATACGGTGAAACGAGCTCACTTTCTGAACGTGTACACAGCTTTCCCGTAACCGACCATGGAGGTAAGAAGCCTTGGACCTAGATCCCGTGCAGGGTTGATCGCAAATGCTGCAACAACGGTTGTAAGAGACCTGCTGAGGTAAAGTATGATCTTACTTACATGTCTCCATGCCCAGGGAAGCCGTTATTCCGAGGAACGTTACGAAAAGTACGAGAGGGACGAGGCCACTCGGAGGCGCGCCATTTCGCGAGTCGAGGACAGCAAGAAGGACAAGTACCAGAATCGCAGTGCCCAGAAACTCGGAGAAGAAACAAGACACATTCGTCATGTAGTCGAGCTTGATGGAATAACAAATGAATATAGAAATCTTACACAGTTAGTAGGAATTCACTTACCGGGATTGTACCAAAATTTCCAGCGGTGAGTAGAGTCCTGACTCCCCGCCCTCCTTCCACGATATCAATCGCATGGAAGTAATTGGCATAAACAATTCCCGCGCCAACAATTCCTCCCAGTAATTGAGAAAGGATGTAGACTGTACGAAAAATTAAATGATGATTCATCTCGCTAATGTCAAACGGCCCTACCGGGGACTTTCTTCCATGGAAATCCACGCCATGTAGCGAATGCCAGAGTGATCTGGAACGTTGAGTGAGCGCCACACAAATTTCGAGCGGGAAAAGAGATACCGCAGGATTGATATGACCGCCAGAAACACCACCGCTTACCCATGCCCCTAGTGCGATAGCTAAAAGAACCGTTGAATAAGATACATGACAGACATGTCGAATCAGTACAGACCTGCTCCCCAGCCCAAACATACTGAACCCCAGTCCTATTGTAAGATTCGTTGAGTAACCGCGCAGTTTCTCTTTAGAAGACGGAAATAATTACTGACACCTTTGGGAGAGGACGCCACTCCTGAATTGGCGGATAACCCAGCCTGGCAGTTGACGCCAGTACCAAATATAACGAGGAGCATAGTACCAGCGAACTCAGCGGCTGGTTCCCGGAGGATTTGGCTGTTACATGTTAGTTGACGTCTGGATCCTTGACTAGGTAGACGTACCGATACTTCCACCACCAATTGGGCTCAACCTGGACATCGTGCATAGGCACTGGCTCCAGGTTGGACTCAATGGGCGTGATGTCTCCCAAGCTGGCGGAGGACTGGCCGAGTTTTTCTGAAGAACGGGACATGGGAAGAGACTGATACGCTGACTCTGAGCGAAAAAGACCAGCTCTCCCAAGTTATATACACTCCGTCCGGGACTTTTTCCCTCTTAGTCCTGTCGGCCTCGTGGCAGGGGTGATATCATTTACCATTCTCATGCAGGACGATTGAGTCGAACTGTCGACGCAGAGAGAGAGGCTATATGTTATTTTTACGTTCGTAACAAGTTTAGGACAACCGAAAGTCGGATCGAGGGCGCCATGCGGAGACATTACTAGGCGCGGACCGATACAAATAGGAACGAGTCCTCGGTTAGGGATCCACATGATAAGATCGAGAAAACGGTTCCCATAGAGTTTTCTGCGCAGAAACCCACGCGCGAGAGACAAGGCTTTGTGTGACCTGGATAGGCTTGGTGTAGGGGGTGGCCAACGGCATTGTGATAGTCCCTGGACTCTGGGGCAACAGACCAGAGTCAGGGCGGCTTCAACTTGGCACGGTCGGGTCATTATGGACGCAAAGTCGCGTAACGCGTACGGCATCGGTTCCTTTTGTGATGATTCAGCCAGTATAGCATTCCCAGAGACACTCGGTGAGAGTAAAGAGGTGCTCGAACACTGAGGGATCGATAACATCGATGCACGAAGATTGCGACGAAGTGGGTCGTGCAATAAGCCTAAATTGGTATTTTGATGAAAATTGAAATCAATCTTGATGCTTCTTTTCTATGACATCAATGGTCATGCTCGTTCAAAGTTTCGACAATATAACAAAGTGCCTTTGGTTGTAGTACTTGGGTTTGCGAATAATTTTTGTTGTTATTGATGTCGGTGACTCTTGAGCGGTTTGTCTAAGGAGAAACCAGGATGTTTTCGAACAAAAGCTGGCGCTTACCAGTACCGTAGTCGACGGAAATGGTCCAACTGACATCCTTCCTCGAATTCGCATGGACGGCAGCCGTACTGGTAAGTCCAAGGCGGATGATGATCGGACTAGAAGCAATATACCTCCCTTTGCTCAGCTCGCTTGTGCTAACAGACCTAATATTGTCGGCAAGGATCCGAGGAGTCTTCCAGGCTGGACATCAGGACTGCCATGTTCTGGCCACTTCTTCATATTCGAAAAGAGGAAGATCCAAAAAATGAGTATATGGATGACTCAGAAGGCGGTATAAATGGGTATCGTATACGATATAGCATGAACCAGGAAAGAAATAACAATAGGTCCACCCCCCATGATAGGGCTTAAGCACCAATGTTGATGGGAGTGCAGCCCAGAGCAACAAGGCCGTTCTGTTGTTTGTGTCAACGTTCGGTTCTGCTGAGAAGGATAACCTGATACTCACGTAGTTGTTCTGGTCACAGCAAACGGGCTGGTTCGCACACTGGGTGGTACCAAGACCAACGACCGTGATGGGGTCACAAGTTAGACCACTGCGGAGAGCAAGTTTAGCTCAAGAAGAACAGATATGCTACACGAGAAGACCTACACTCCAGCGGTGATGCTGCCGATTGGAATCCCCAATACACCGAGGGCGTCCTGGACGGCGCTAGATTTAGGCTGATGAACGATATCGATTAGTTAGAATCACTTTGAGACGGAAAAACGCGTACGTCTTGCACAGACTTGCAGCATTGGGCAGATCCGGTGTTGCATTTGCCCCAGGATACGGTGGTGTTGGTAGATTCTCTGGGCACTACCACGCTTGTAGCAGCGAGGAGAGGCAAAGCCAAAACGGCGAGAGAGACAGCTGAGAGACGAGAGAACATTTAGAAAGATTGCAAGATATTCGATGATGAATGTTGCACAATTTTGAGGATTATGTCCCGCGTTCAACGACGTCTTTTGTACCCTCAGCTCTGAGATAATATTGGCTCCACTGTTTTCAAGAAAATTTATCGATCGACAAATGTCGATGAGTGACTGCCCGAACGTTTTGAGAGCAGTAGCGCCACAAAGGCCGGGATGTTATGTCCACTGAGCAATCGTCGCTTTTTATTTTTGGCTCTACATGACGAAGAATACCTTCTGCCAGGTTACGTTTTTGCAGATGATTCTTTGCGGTTTCCCCTCGATCCAAAATCGAAAGTCCATGAGATAGGTAATGGAGGAATGAAGGGCTCGACATTATCACTCTAACGCATTCAACGATTACGACAACCCCCGGACATAGCCTCGGTCTACCAATGCGTAAGGGTGGGCAGGTAGGGTGGGCCATCTTACGAAGAAAACACGATACAGCGAGTCCCTGATCCAAAAATCGGACTGCCGATGGTAGGAGATGCTCACTGGTTTGCGACTCTGACAACTTGAAAGAAGAGTCGGGACTTGAGGGTCAACATACAGATATCACGATGGAGTAGACTCACCAGAACCGATACCTGGCGAGGATTTCTAGATCATTCAATCCGTAATGAATTTTGGATCACCGGTTGATGTAAAGGTAGATAGGTGAATATTCGGGCGCATAGAGGAGGATACAGCGTCTTTCATCGCAAAATTCGAGCGCAACCGCGTATGCACGATGGGGAATCCTTGAATGCCCGAATCCCGAAAGCCGAGTCGGGGATACGTACCGATTGCACCCACTATAACCTCCTTTCCTCTTTACCCCGACACAGGGAGGACCCTAAGTACCAGACACGAGAAACGAAGTGGCGGAAATGAAACAAAGATATTTACATAGGACGTGGAGATTAAGCGGTAGACGCGGCTTAGCGCTCAAGTCCAGTCCGCCCTGAACGCTGAAGTACGTATCCACCCGCCCAAAGAGGGATCAACGGTACCGAATTCATGGTACAACTCAACAGCCACCGAGTTCCTTTATGTTGGGGATGCATGTTGCAAAGACCGTCTTCGTAAGCGTCCGCCACTTTACTCAGAACAGCGTCAGCTTCCGGGGCTATAGGAACCTAGCACCTCTTCGAGTCTTCGAGAAGAGCAGTTGCTATGAGAGCAGTCAACGATTTTCCGGCTGTTCTGTTGGCTGTTCTACACCGGTTCGAGCTCACAGGTAGTAGCATTGGGAACGGTTGTTAGACGGACATTCCAGGCAGTGTGAGAGAATGGAGGCCCCTCAAGAAGTTCATTGCGTTCCGAGAACCTAGGAAGGAGCCGTACACGTATAGGACCATCCTTCAATTGGAGAATATTCAAGATACGAGAACCCTAGACAATGTCGGCATTTCCGCAGTGGTAGCGGCGGAGCAGACGGTAGAAAAAAGGGTGCAGTACTACTATTGTGCCGTCAGCAAAAAATCCAAAATGCATTAATAATGAGATTCTGAACGTACTGGCCATTGCCGAGTCATCCTCATCCATTCAACCGGTTGGAAGAGGTCGAAGTCGCAGAAGTATTGGATATATGCGGTCGTTTCTTGTGGCTTCGGTTTGCATGTCCCCCGCTAGCAATTGTATACTTCGAGAGAAACGAAAACGAGATAGCGGTAAAGAGATGAAGCTAGGTCATCAGCTGCGCCAACGGTGGTGGTGGTAACGAGAAGAGTCGTGACATTGCGACCGAATCATTGTCTCCGTACTCTCACCGCCATTCGTATCAACCATCTTGAATCCCGCGGCGGCCTCGACTGTTGGGCATCGACCGGTATGATATTGTGTCAAGAGATGAGGACAAGGGCGGTCTTTGTTCGTCCGCTGCTGAAGTCGCTGCCAACGAGCTGCAGCTAAACTTTCGTCCCGACCACGATGACGACGTTACACTATACCACTCTCGACGTGTTCACGACGGTGGCATTTCAGGGAAATCCACTGGCAATCGTCCATCTACCATCTCAGCTATCGCAGCAACAAAGATTGCTCATCGCTCGCGAATTCAAATTTTCGGAAACAATCTTCGTCCACGACCAAGAACCGGACTCTAGAGCTGTATTCACTATCTCCATCTTTACCCCGTCCCAGGAGCTACCCTTTGCAGGCCATCCTACAGTGGGCGCGGGATGTTATCTGCTATCGAAAACCAGCAAGGACAAGATCACATTGCGAGTGAAAGCAGGGGACGTACTGGTATCCGGCGAGGAGACTGGCGTGCGCTTGAAAGTACCTGTCGACTTCAAGGTGCATGCGCCGTACTTGAACGATATCTTGAAGGGGAAACAGCCTGCCTTGGAAGAAAAGGACTACGTTAACGGCATAGAGGGTGCAGAGCCAGTGGTACTGTTTCATTCCTCTGGAAAATCTTCCGTCCCTCTTAGTGATATTTAAGGTTTCTATCGTCAAAGGAATGTCCTTCATCATGCTGGAGCTTTCTTCTTCTGAGGCGCTAGGAAAATTACAGCTGTATTCTCAGTGGTTTAGTTTACCAGATGAGCATATAGGCGACTGGAAAGGAGCGGGAGGGCCTGCCAAGCTGTACGCGTTTGTGCGAATGACGGATGGGACAATACGGACCCGAATGTTCAAAGGGAACTACGAGGACCCCGCTACCGGATCGGCTGCCTGCGCATTGGGTGGCTGGTTAGGACAACAGAATGGTGACGGCATTTGGTGCTTCAGACTCGTACAAGGGGTTGAGATTGGTCGACGAAGCGAAATCACAGTGTTCGTCACTGTCTCTGATGGAAAAGTGCTGTCCGTCGAGCTGGCGGGAAATGCAGTTCAAGTTATGGAAGGCAAAATGCAGATATCTAATTAATGGTATCCAGAAAGTACGTGGAATATGCTACTAAATCTATATTATATGACGGCCTTTCCGTGATCTATCCGAATGCGCTCAATGTCCGACCGTTGCAGGTTTGCTTCATTACATAGCGACCTAAAGATGGAGTCCTCCTTGTCGAACAGGTTCATGACCGTGTCGAACTCTGCAACTTCTCCGGCATCCATCACCATGATACGGTCGTAGTAAGCTATTCAAGAAAGGTTGTGAGCTTGCGATCAGGTCTGGTACATTTGATGCTCACCTATTGTATTCAGTCTATGGGCTATACAAAGCACCGTCGAGGAAGAAAACTCGGTCTGGATCGTCCTCTGTAACTTTGCATCTGTTTCGACATCCACGCTACTCGTTGCTTCGTCCTAAGCAAAGTTAGTAGAGTGTCTGTCATCAAGGATCGTTTGGAACTTACTAGTATGATGATTCGACTGTTTTTGACCAGTGCACGGCCAAGAGCCAGCAATTGTTTCTCACCCGCGCTAAAATTCGACCCTAGAAAAGCTTGCCGGTTATACACGTCGTTAAGATTACTGATTGATCCTACCTTCATCTCCTACAGTCGCATCCAAGCTGAATTTAGCCTCAGCGGCTGGATCCTTGACGCCATCTGGCGGGAGAAGCCACGCGCGTTGGAGAACCGAAATAAGCTCAGCGTCCGTTCTTGAGCCCTGAGGATCACTATGTGGCATTAGACGATAACAAAGACTGTACCAAGAAAGGTATCGTACAGATTATCCCGCAAGGTTCCCAGGAACATGGTAGTATCTTGAGGTACAAGTGCCAGGCGGCCTCGAAGAGTGTCGAGTTCTATTTTGCTGATGTCGTGGCTGTCTATCTCTATCCTTCCTCCTTGAAGTTCGACAATTCTGCAGGAAGTTTCAGTTAACATAGAAAAAGACTGGAGTGAAAGCTCACCGAAAGAGTGCCTGTAGCAGGGAACTCTTGCCTGTCGATTTCGGTCAGCATAAATGTATACCCTGCTGATATTTTGGGATCACCTGCTCCAGTCCTGCCTACAATTCCCACCTTCTCTCCAGGATTAATTTTGAAGCTGACACTGCGCAGTACGAGTGGTAACCCTTCCCTATAGGCTAGATCGACATCTTCAAAACTGATAGTGCCTTTCTCAGGCCATTCAGCGGAAGGCTTGTCGGGTGAAATGTCATTCCCTTCCGATGGTAACTCGGTATACACTAGCACACGCTCAACGGCGTTCATGTTCTGCTCATTCTGTGCGAATTGAGCCACCATGTCAGCTAAATGACACGTTAGTAGGATGCTTCTCAGTTATGGGCCGACTTACAGAAAATTTGTGTGACTGGAAAAAATTTGTTAAACAAAGGACGCCTCAAGTGAGCGAGTCAGAGACTTACTGTTCAGGGTGTAGGTCAAGACGACCCCGATCTTGGATGGGCTGACTGTGTTCCTATAGCCAGCGGCGAAAAGGGCTATCCCGAGGATGAGAATGTTTCCGAAAATATCCAGTCGGATACTGAGCCATCGTTGGATGGAAATTGTCATGTAATAAGCCCTGTTCTCCAAATCGAGACCGGATTCAGCGCTCCTTACGGAACGGTCCTGAGAATATATAGAATAAGAGACGGCTAATAATTCTCGAGAACTCATGTCATACCTGTTCACGGAACGCTCGGATCGTCGCAAGACCGGTCAATGTTTCTAACACGGACTGTCAGCATTTCCATGTCATGGTGTGATATCAGCACAGACCTGAGTAAGAACTGTACAAAGCTGAACGCATGAGTGAGTCGAGTCGTTTGGTCTCTACAGATGTTCTCCGGTAATACATCGACACCAAGTAGTACAGAACGATCATAGGACCAAAAATGATCCCAAGCAGCGGAAATGTGTAGAAGACGAGGGCGATAGTTCCAATGACAGAACTAAACGTGTTAAGAAACTGTCAGAGGTGATCAGATACGGTTATCAAGCTGCAGTATAGGATTTACAGTACCTGGGCGAGAATTGTGGCCAGTTCATTGTCTAAAGTGTCTTGGTCCTTCGAAAGTCTTGATAATATCCGACCTATCAATGTATTTTGAGCTAAAGATTACGAAGACCACAAAAATTCGTTGATCTCACCAATAGGAGTCGTGTCGAAGAAAGAGACCGGAGACCTCAGGACTCTTGTCAAAGCAGTTTTGAACAAAGATAAGCTGGCAATTAGCGCAGCCATGCTATTGCAGACCGTTAGTTGGGGGAGTAAGGCGGAGATTAATTCAGATTAGACTGACGCAAAACCTGCTGTCACCAAGAAAGTAAAGACTGCTTGGGAAACACCTGAAATTATATCAGAAAATGGCCGTTTCTGAGCTATGTTATGGCATACCGAGACCGGCGTAGACAGCCATATACTGTCCCTGGGTGAATCCGTGAATACTTTCTCCTGTCCAGAAACCCAAAAAGAGGTTGTTTGCAACTGCAGATATGAATAAATGAGAATAGGATAGGGTGAGGGGGGGTGCTGACCTTGGGAACACTGATTCAAGACTAGCAGGGACAGTAGAATCGGGGCCCAGATAATGCCTCCAGCAAAGCGCAGGTAGTCTCGATACGTTGTCCAAGAAACAGAGCCAGTGTATCTCTCTTCTGTCTGCATGAGAACTCCCTTCTTATCTTTCAGCGTGTTTGCTTTCTTTGCCTTGATGTCGATGACGTCGATTTCCTCAGGCTCTGTCGTATCCTCCTCGATCTCCGTCGTACCGTACTCCTCCATGATACGGGAAAATATGACGCTACTGTCCATAAGGTCCTGTCGGTATGCTCACCGCTCAACAAGCAGTTGTCTATGATGTTGACGCACTTACCGCGAATGTTCCCTGTTCTTTAATCATGCCTTCGTCGACGACGTAGATGTAGTCCACTTTATCTAGAACGTGCAAGGCATGGGTGACGAGAATCCTCGTTTTCGAAGCGAGTGGACCCTTGAGCAGACAATTATCCAGGATAGCTTTGCCGACGTAGGCGTCTACAGCTGATAGCGGATCATCAAGAAGGACTATATCTGAAGGGGAGTATGCAACGCGAGCCAAGGATACACGGGCCTATGCTGGTGTCAGCAAAAATACGAAATGATGGTCTATAGCTCACTTTCTGGCCGCCTAAGGGAACATAAGGATTAATTGGATGCCAAAAGAAGATGGGAATACGTACCACTCAAATTGATTCCTTTCTCGCCGATTTCCGTTTCTTCCCCTTGGGGAAGCATTGCGAGGTCACGTTCCAAACTACATGCGTTAATAACTTCCTGGAATCTAAGTTTCAATATATCGGAGTGAGCAAGATGGATGAAAGTCGACCGGAGAAGGTGCCTGACCTGTCTTCGTCGAGGTCTTGGCCAAACAAGATGTTCTCACGCAAGGTAGCATTCTTTATCCAAGCAGTCTGAGGCGCGTAGGCAACTGAACCACCAAAAATGACCTGCGTGGCATCAGTAAGGTAATGACGCATAATTCAGAACGACGTACTTCGCCTTTGACCCGCCGCATCTCACCGATCAAGGCTTGCAAAATCGAGCTCTACAGGCTAGAATTAGGATGAAGATAAGCGCGGCAACATGACAGTATACCTTTCCGGACCCTACGCGGCCAACGATAGCGACAAAACTTCCTTTAGGTACGGTCATCTGAAGTTCTTGGAGTTCAAACGGCTGGTCAGCTGCCGTATACGAAGAAGCGTCATCAACCTCCGCCTTCGAGAGGGATAACACATTGTCAGGTTTCTGTTTATCTTTCTTCCCGGGTTTCCCGCTGTGAGGAGGTGTACGCTTGACGCTTTCGGGCTGCTCTATACTTTCCCAAGTGAAGGTCCCGTCAACTTCCACGGCATGTTTACTCCCTTCATCGACGATGTATTGGTTGGAAAGTTCCTCGGCGGTCAGAAACTTGGAGATACGGCCCAACGCTACTAAGGCATCCGATATGGCGGTGGCAATCAGAGGTAGGAACATGAGAGGAGTTCGAATGATCTGGAAACAAGATTCAATGGCGAGTACGAGGAGGGATACTGGTACTAACGTTAAAGAATTGCAGAGAGCTGAAGATTATGGCAATGTTAAGATCATGTCCAGTAAGCCCATAAGTGATCTAAAGTTGTCTTGTCATTCAGATCATGTTCGACACGCTGCAGAATACTTACAAACGATAGGACCGATGAAAGAACAGGTATAAACGTGACGATGGCAATAAGCCCTGCCCGTGCAAACCTAGATGCATCCGTTAGCTGCTAGTCGAAAGCATTAACGATTACATACGCCGCTTGTCTGAGGATACCAATTTCTTTCTGGCGGAGTTTACCGATTTGGAACGAGTAGAAAGCCTCCCACGCGTAGAACTTTATCAGTCGGATGCCTTGAAGAACCTACTAATGATCAGCGTTGACCGTGGCAAAGAATGGTCAAGACGCACCTCTGTCGTGCCCCGTACACGAGCATCGGTGATCTTCACGCCCTTCTTTCGAAGGTCAAACATGACACGGCCAATGAATACTTGCATAGGAAAACTGAGAATGAGAACCTATGAAAAGCATGAGGAGAGGGTGTGCAAGGGATGCGAAATACGCGTACGCCAAGGCCAACCAAGGCAGAATACCCAAGCTGTTTCTATAAGAAGAAGAATTTTGTGACAGAGGAAACATACAAACGTTATTGATGAGGAGCCCAATAACAATCGCAATCTACGCTCAGTATTTAATAGCAATAGAAAGCATGAGCTAGCGATAAATACCTGGATTGGAGCCACCCATGCACTATACAACAATCAGCCAATGAGACACGTGACCGATACAAGAAGACTTACTTGTGAATATACATGCAGAGCCGGTCAAGACGACTTGCATCTGCAGAAATCATGGTTGTAATCTTCCCAACACTATGCTCGAGCCGGGCTCGTCCGGAAAGTCTTAAGGATTTTCGAAAGATACTCCCGATGATCTGATAAAGAAAGGCTCAATGCACGAGTACCATGAGAGCGATGCCAGTGACTTACTCCGGTCCTTAATAGCAAACCCGTTGTCATACTCACTGTTTTTAGAATTAGCTTGGTCTGGAGAATGGAAATACGAACGAAGACGTACGCTGCATATAGTGATTCGTAAACTGTGAAGGATAAGTGAGCAGAGTTATGAAATTTCATAGATATTACCGTACAAGACTGGCAGCTTCTATGATCTAGGTGAGTATGGTAAGGAACATGAACTTAGGGTCGTCGTACCTTGCATCACAAAAATCGCAAAGCCAAGTCCGATTCCATAACCGATTCCTTTCGGACGTTCCATTACTCCCGATGCCTTCTGTTCGTCCGTCAGACGATAGTATTCATACGATGTAGTCAGCCAGATAAGTAAGAGTTTTGTCACTAGAGGTGTAGCTGTCTTCAACGTGTCTGAAGAGCAAAGATGAATATGATCCTTCTATGATGATTTGTATAGTCAATTACCTCCCGCTAGTTTGCATACACCGGCTGACCAAAATCGAACAAGAAATGTTCGATGAAGCGCCTTCGTTAGAGATGAATCGTATTTTCTTCGCCTCGGTTTCTTTCTGGTACCAGGCGATGCCTTTTCAACATCTAGTGATTCCTTCGAGGATTGGGCATCTTCAATGTCATCCGAAAATTTGTGCCGAAGGGAAACGGGCCGTTGTTCAGGGGGACATCGAGAATAGAAGTTAACTTCTACATCATCAGTGATTGAGCCGGTGGTATGTTTCTGGGGGAGTCGCCATAAATCTAGAAAAGATGATAAATAATACGTGATTCACACGATCCAGAACCCTACCTTCTTTCTCGAGAGGCCTTGAGAAGCCGACAGTAAGAAAAGGGCCCAACCACTGGAAGATTAACCTCGAAAGAATTCTGTGGTTCAATTTCAGTAGACATTGACGATACAGCGTACAAACACGAACGCCGCATTCTCCTCTGGTAACACATGGTCACCTGCAAAAGCAGGGGGGGAAGGAGGCGGATGCAGTGGGTTGAACATTGTGACGGGCGAGTGAAATGTTCGAAATTGTGGACCTATGCAAAGTTTTAAAGTTCCATGGGTATAGTCCTTGGCAAGAGTTTACTTCGCATGTTCGGCACTTGACTCACTCTCTATAAATACACCGGTACCGATCACGTAGCCGATCGGACTCGGAGAGATGATACGTGGACACGGCACCACGGAAGTTAAGGTAACCTTGAGTTGATCAGTGTTTGTCATCTTTTCAACCAAGCGAAAAATCGGAGTTAATTAAAGGGGGTCCCTTTGAAGTATAGCAGCCTCGTTTGCGGCGCGCTACAACTTTCGTTTGTAGAGGGGGTGGGGACGGACTTACTGCTAAGTCAGGCTTCACGAATTCAAAGTCACTGATTGGATGCCATGCTTCACATGCAAAATTACATAGCTACGCGGGTAAGCCGGTGCCTTGCTAAACTTAGCTTGCCTATGAAATTCCGACAATATCCAATACGAATTGAGTACAAGCGAATCAGTAGAGTTTTAGTACAGCTCGAGAGTGCTCTGAATCATAATGATACCTACTGGATTAACATTAGTTGTAGTCTCAGACTATTTCTCTCGATGTGCCAATTACTGCAACTACAAGCCAGGCTTCCCGGCCCTCCGGCTAAGCTTGAAACTCGCGCGCTCGACATGGACTTCAAAAGGGCCCTGCATTATATCAATATATATGTGATCTGGACCACTTGTATGTGTATAGTACATTATCCCGGCCATGTGGATACCCCGTCATAAAGATATGTATGCCAATCACCCAGAACAATCACCTGAACATTGGAATATCAATCTGTGACCTTTAGGCACAACTAATTTCGCCCGGGTCGTAACAGAATACCATAGTACATTATTTCAGAGTTTCACGGCGGCATTAGTCAATTTGGCGACTTCAATAAAAGCATCTAGCAAAGAGGGGACGATGAACGGGGCCTTGCATTCTCTCCGAATGTCCTCAAGTACCAGTTCGTACTCATGCGTCTTCTGTCGTTCTGCTTCAATCTCCACCTCTAGGGCTCTCAGCCGGGTTCGACAAGCTGAGATCAAATAAATATAAGAACGCAAAATTCTGTAACAAGCAGCACAAACCGAAAGCGTCCACAGGTGAGTCAAGTTCTGGGATATCCATAGCGCCTGCACTTTTCAGTTTTTGCATTATCTCTGCTTGCCTCGCTGCAAGGCTGGCGACCTCCTGGTTGAGATGCTCCAGTTCTTGTATCCATTGTGCCACTTCTTGTTCACGATGGACGTGTTTAGCCGGTGGTGGCGTCACCACAAAATCTAGGCATGATATCCGTTTATGAGTCTAGAGGTGCAACACTAAGTAATAAGATTTTGGAACGATGAAAAGGAAGTTACATGCAACGGTGCCATCTCTTCTGTAGATGTGAGGGTGTCTTGAGTTGATAAGTGTGTATGCGGTGAAGGTGGCCGCAGGTTCGCTAGATTGTGGGAAAGCAATGGCTAGAAGTGTTCAGTGAAAAGCTTTTAAGGAAAGTTGTTACACCTACGTCTAACAATTCTATTTCGGCGATACCTTTGGTAAGGTTTTGATCTGTTGTAGCATTGTCCGTTGAAGTCAAATCACTTGGGGATACCGACACGCTTGACAACGGCTCGCATGAAAGGGTGGCATCAACAGTTGTGGGGATACTGGTCAGTGAAGACTCGGCCACCTTGGCGGAGGTTACCGAAAGAGCATTCTCAGAGGCAGCTATTCGACAATTAGACGTTGACAGAGAAGATTTTCGCGGGTGGCCGCGGCCTTTTCTCTTCACGTTGACACGGTTACAATTGTCAGAGTCCAGTTGAGTGGAGACAACGTCCTTCATTGTTTTGTCGACTCTGTCAAGATTAACGCGAGACTCTCAGGGAGGGGAAGATATCTCACTCTTGTTTGTATGTCATCTTATGGCTAGGAAGTTCGTGTCAGCGTAAGCCTTCCTTACTAGGGTACATCCTCGTACATCAACTGTCCTGTTAAATTCTGCAACCAATCTTTCGATGTGCTTGCGACTTTCTTCACTAGAGTCTGATGTAAGGTCTATTACCAGTACATGGGGTCAATATAATCAGGAGAGTAGGGGACGTACGCTTCCTTCAGTTGTCTCCCAATACAGTTCCAGGACTCCCGTTGATAGTATCCGCACATTAGACCCTTCGGGATGTGGAAGCGAGAGAGATGTCAAGTCAGCGAGGAGGAACCTTAGAGCATTGTCAAGGCCTCCGGGGTAGAAGATTGCTGCTTTTCCGGGCAGATAAATTACTCGAACAGTAAGTAAGATGGAACGTCCGGAAACCATGCTGAGAGAGAGAGAGAGAGAGGAGGAAGATATATCCCAGAGGTATATTTAACGGGAACTGTTCTGTGGGCTAAAATCGTAATAGGCCGTACTGAAGAAGGATAGCAGCGTCGGATCGACCGCACTCACTGAAAAAAAAAGTTAGATTTCAGGTAGACTGGGATAACTGGGATAACAAACATTCGAATCGCTTCAATGAGATGATAGTAACCAGAAGACGGGGGACTTCTCAGTGGGAGAAGATGGGAGAGACTAGCCAAAGACAACAAAGGCGGTGTCTCGGGCAGAAAGAACAAGAGATTAGACAGTGTGTGAGATGACTAGAGAATATATAGGCTTGTGCACCTGTCCTGAAGTACACACATGCTGCCAGTGCCTGCCGATTCCCTCAACAAAAGTAAAACGTGCTTGGTGGTAGCAGTCGTGGTGCCGGCGCAAGGTCCCAATAAGGAATGGCTTAGTAATTTAGTGGCTGTGTCTGACTAATCCGGTAGGCTATCGACGTCGGTTTGCCTATTATGCCCCGGTCTCGAGCAGAACGAAACTACCGACACCGACGCATACTTTGAACGCCACAGCAACGGTTTTCACCCCAGATGAGATGATACATGAGCATCAATTATGCTACGTACTCTCCTCACGCCGTTGAAGGCTCATTTCGACTTTTCACCACCAAACCCTGGACACGATAGAGAGGTTTCGCCGGAGGATTTTGCACGCGATGTGTTGATTGAACTCATGCGGAATGCGGTGGAGAACCTCAAGACGAGTGCAGGGACGCGAGAGAAAACAGAGGTGCGTTTCTTTGCAATTGGTCGAGAGACATTTGCTGAGGAAGCACAGATTTTGACTGAAATACAAAAAATCATGCTGCAAGATGCGTGTACAAAGGTTCGTTCTGGCGTTGGAACTTTACAGTACTACTTATCCCCACACAGTCCGTATTTCGTGAGTTGGACGGATTCGTTGTCCTCATGAATGTCCTGTCGACGATTCAGTCATGCAACGATGGCCCCGTTCGCGAACCCGATGAGCAAGTCTTGCTCGAGGTCCTGGAATCTGTTCGGATGGTCTTCATGATAGTTTCTGACGCCATCAATGACCACCCAGAAAACGCCGAATACTTCAAAGTGAGCTATTTTGTTATCCTTGGTCCAGTGTATGTTCATTGATCATTTACTCAAGCTCTCAGTTGGTTACGATTCACTAGCTTTGGCTCTGGCAGATCTGGTAGCCGATTGTAGAACGGTCGACGTAACCTTAGGGTTTCTTCTTTCCATGTCGCTCAACGATTTCTCCGTCTCTGGAATTTTTACCAGCCTCCGAGGCACTCCGATCGAGGAACTTGACCAAAAAATCAAGGAATTTGAATCTCGTCTTGGCATCATCAGGCTGCCAGGTGCTATTCGCCTGCTCTGGGACTTTGGGCCGCAACTTGGTGCAGATGACTCGGCTATGCACTACGCGTTCTTCAAGCTATTTGATCGCCTCTGCGCAGCATGCCATCGTAATCAAGCGACACTGAGTAGTATTGGTATCGTCAGGTCGGTGATGGAGTACTACAATGATGCTAGGACCCGGGGGGATGGGGAGCGACAAGTTGTTCAAAAGCTACTGCGTCGTCTACTGGATCTAGGAGCAGCGACGCCAGAAGCAAGGATATTGTTCCAAAGAACGATCATTCCTGGAGAGCAAAGCCTCGATCCAGAGACGCTCGAGATTGTGAGATCGGCTATGAAGTCCAGGTGGCCGGAACACTTTTCTTTGGAGTCACCTGCGGAATTTGCCATGGTTCATGACGGCGTTAGAGGTGTACCAGCTACAGGGTTCACTTTTACGGTTTGTTTTGAATAAATGCCGTATCCTCCGACTAATCTCAGGTTATAGATATGGTTCTGGATTGAAACTCTTCCGAAAACGACTCCTCACCCTATTTTTATTATCCGAACGGGATCCACAAATATCGTTGCTCTTGGCCTCAACCCGGACGGAAAACTCGAGTTACACACGTCTGGACACAAGTCAGTCGCTATTCTCGACAAGTCGAGTATCCATACCGCTCGGTGGACCCATGTTACGTTGGTTCATTATCCTCAAAAGGCCTCACAGCCCAGTATCCGTGTGTTTTTACGCCTTGCTCTCTTTCTTCGATGCTTATCATTGTTTACTTACTTAGGACTGTTCATTGACGGTATCCTTGTCGAAACGCTGACCTGGGCTTACCCCAGACCTGACCTTTCGGCGCACAGCATGGACTACGTTATAGGGAGCAACGACGTCGAAGGACTCAGATGAGTTGGTGCATCGTGCGGAGCTGCCTATCTGGGATGCGCGGAAGCGCCGTTAGGTTAGTTTTATTTCTACGGTGCTATTGAACAGCGATGTACTTTTCTTAGGTGACCGATCTAACCCCGTTAATCTACCACCGTCGGGTCCTCTGGTAATCAGGGAATTTCATGATCCTGCGCGAGTCAAGGGGGTTCCTAACATACGAAAGCGTCGACGGTCTTATGAATAGTCAGGGTGGATCCACCGTGGCGTCAAAGGTATCTTCGGGGGATCGTAACCTTTAGTCCACGGCATTCAGATCGGACTAGGAATCATCAGGCACTAATTTCTTCAATCATTTCGGTCCTTGTCTACTTCCAATATGCAGAGTCAGGCATTGTTCGCAGTGTAACAACGAACGGTAGCGCTATTAAGGACGTTACTCTCAAAGGTGACATAACTGTCGTAAAAGCCGCCTGTCTGGATATGTCGCTCTGGAAAATTGGCGGGGCTGCCGTACCCCTTCATCTATTGCGAGTAGCTAAGGTTGGTTCATGGGCTATTTCTTCGACTTGCAACTGAAGGGTATGTCAGACACCCCATGAAATTTCACGGGCGTTAGGCATCTTGATGGATGGCCTAAGAAATAGTTGGCAAAACTCTGAGGACATGGAACGTTTGCGTGAGTCAAACCTACTTACAGGACTGCCGCATGGTATCTGAACCTATCCTACAGGTGGATACGACATATTAACTGATATCTGATCCTGCGGTCTAAGGCCCAAATGATTAACATGACAAGCTTTGAAACGATATTCGAAGCTCTTGGATTGAACTTTCGCTCACCTGAGTAAGACCTATGTCAAATTTACCGTAAAAACGAACTCACGAGATCTGTAGACAATCCACCATAGTGAATGCCGTTGCATACAAAGTCATTGCGTTGGACTTTGAGTTTT
>NW_026848603.1:0-32608 GCF_030435595.1 Desarmillaria tabescens | reverse complement strand
TTACGTACTGTCCATCGTTAAACAAGATTTGATTTTGGGACTGACGGCGCTTCCTACAGCTTCTGTCAGATATTGAGGACCGGTAAGATGTCATTCCGACGGCTGGTAGGTGACACCGGTGAAAGTTGAAACGCTGAATGTTGAACCCCGGAAACAAAGCCATGTCCCGGGAGGTTGGTTGGTTGCAGAAAACAACCATTCGCGATATATCGTCTTCCACACGGAAGACCAGACAGATCAACGATGCACATGGCAACTGAGAAAGTTATCGAAAGAAATACTGCTCGATTTTCCCGAAAGTTGACGGTGTTCTGTTCGTTGAGGACCCCGGCTCTGATGAATCGAGCACGGTCAGAATAGAACAGAGAAATTCCAAAGGTAAGTTCAACAGCATGCACATCGGTCCGGGTAAGTGTTGATCTCTTGGAACAACTGAGATGCCTCCAAATCAGACCTTGAAACGAAGATAGAAGACAAAATTAATGACATAACGAGGAGTACCGCCCCCGCCCCCCTTGGTCGTCGCGAGAAACAGCGTACGTGCAGTCGGCGTGGACGATCAAAATCAAAGACAACCGATTTGGAAGGTGGTCACGGGATTACTTTTTGTTACATACCGGATTTCGGGCCGCGTACCGGGTGGAAAAACAAATGTCGACATTCACGGCTTTCCCGACTATAACCCGTTCGAGTGCAGTAGCGATATCCCCCTCTTAAATTCTCCCGCCCGCGATGGATACCTCAGATGCCGAAGAGCTAGAAAACTTAATTTCGACACTTCAAATTGATCGTGAACCAGTCGCCTCAGAAATAGAAGGTAAGAACCTCACAAACTTCGTCTGATTCTTTTTCTCGCTGATCAAGGCTACGAACAGTCCTGAAATCGATCTACGGAGACGACTCTATACGGATATGGCATCCTCCAGAAGAGAGGTCAACCGATGACACTGGTACGGTGCGGTATGAAGTCGTTCTAAGGTGAGGGCTTTCCAACATATATCTGATTTGCCAGATGACAAAGTACAGTTTTCCTTCCCCCCACGATGAGGTATCCATCAAGGTCTTGGTATCCATCCCACCATCCTACCCATCAACGTCCACCCCCCAGCTCCAACTACTGTCGCGGTACATCGGGGCTTTCGGGATCGACTCTGCTTTTTGGATCAGTGTTGAAGACGTTCATCTCTATAAATGGCGTAGAATGGATAGAGGACAACGTCTGTGTCTTCGATGGCCTTCAGAACGTCCTGGACAGATGCGTACAGTGGTATGAAGATCACCTGAATACGGACAAGGCGGGAGAACTGCTCCGGGAGGATGAGAGGGAATCGACACATCCTGATATACCAGCAACGTCGGTACCTATAACACCCGCTGATCCTACGCCATCTGTTCCGGTCTCATTGCCTAAAGGCGTCGAAATATTCGTTGCCGAACCCATAACGGATCGCAGGAGTTCGTTCATCGGATAGAGCGTGCTCAATATCGGATCACCTCGATGGTACGTCGAAGCCACAAATAATACTACGCCCATTAGATCTCAATACGTATTGCTAGGTCCCTTCTGATACCTTTCTCACCTGTCCTCTCGATCGGCGAATAGCTAGAGCAGCACACCCAATTATCAATGCTTGGCGATGTGAAGTAGGAGGGCTCCTCCACCAAGGTACCTTGATATTTGTCGCGTCGATGCAAACTAAAAGGATTCAGATAACGATGATGATGGTGAAAACCGCTGCCGGTGGACGCTTAGCACATTTACTTCAGATATTGGTTAGATCTCAACCTCATTCACTGTGTAACCTCCCACTTACCGATGAATAGGATATCAACAATGTTCCTTGTCGTAGTGACACGATATTTCGGAGGCATCCATCTTGGACCGGACCGGTTCAAGCACATCAATCAAGCTGCTCGGAACGCCCTGGAATTAGGTTGTTTCCTGGATGAACCGGCTTCGAAGAAGTCGTCTGCGCGTGGACGTAAACATTGAGGCTCGCCTGACAAGATTGGATTTATACACAATGTATGGTACTACAGCATAGGCAATTGGCGTACAAATGATATCATGCAAGTACGCATTGGCAGACTACGCGCCAATTGTCAGGGTCGTTCAAGTGCATCTCGACCGCCTTGTTAACAAAGTACTCCATTGGGTTGTCCTTCAGTAGATGCTCCGGGAGCACACAATGAGCACGATCTTTCTCGGGATCGGAACGAATTTCATCCCACTGCGCCTCCGGGACTGCCAAGGTATCTCGAAGACGGGCTTCCTGCAAATGCATATCTATCAGCAACAGAAGGCCTGAGATAACAAGGCTGCTGACCCAGAAACGTCGCCCCACTTAGCCCGTTTCATAATGATCTTTGCCTCTTCAAGGGTGAATGGCAACGCGAGAGGTAGCCAAGAGCTGTTCCGAGTCTTTGCTTCCCCATCGGCGCCTACCTCCGCCTCTTCCATCATCACTGGAACGACGCCAATCTCACCACGTCCCTTGACAAAATCATTCTGCACTTTTATATATTCGATAAGGTGGTCTCGCTTGTCAGTCGGCATAGGGTCCAACATCGTCTCCTTGGGAAACATGAGGCCCCTTTCCAGGATATACCTGTCGTCCGGATCACGATTTTTGTAATCAGGATGGAGCTTCATTCGGATGTGAAAAGCCTTGCGGTCGACGTTTTCGGGATGATTAACGATGTCGAGGGCTTGCATGGCTGCTTGACGTAAAACGTCGAGTTTGGGGGGTCGTTCGAACCTTCTCGTATCGATAAGTCAGCTAGGATAAGATGGAAAAGTCTATAAGACGCGTACCATTTCGCGAATTTAGCCGCGCTTGCTGCACGAGCTGGATCTTGGGCGAGAATTACGTTCCTCTCTTTCGATTTTGAGCAAGGGAGTTTGTGGAGCGGCCAGTTCAGTCGCTGGCACTCTGTGCTCTGTGCATTTGAAGATGAACGCGTCCTCTACGGGACATAGACGCGTGTACTCACACAGTATATGACCTAAGAACGATGTAGCCGAAATTGCCTGTGAATAACACCATAAATTACTGACCTCTTTACACCGACTACAGGTCTGGAATGGTTTGTCCGAGCCAAGGTCCTGCGGTGTTTTCTGGCACCAATGACACTGGTTTTGGTTACGGGAATTGCTTTTGATGATAAATTCTTTGTTCTTGGATTTAGACTTGGATTTTGAACTCGATTGGGATGACATGACTGCTTGTGATCAAGCTCAAGGTCGACCCTGGGCCCAGACTCGGACCCCCGCCTTGTCCTGAGCCACATCGATTCGGATTAGCTTCGACGATGGCGACGCCTTCTATCCTCCAGCGACCGACCGTTTTCATCGTGAAATCCGACGATGCGCCTACCGTCCTGACTGATCTCAAAGTCGACACAGTAGCAGTCGTTGGCGAAATCAACGCCGACCGCACGCTCTACCACTTCACTCTGTCGTTCTTCAACTCGAGCACCAACGCGTCTGTTCGCTTCGACGTGCATCCTTCCGCTACAGATCTTAATGATATGTTTCACGGCATCATCGTGGTCGAGTATCTGTCCTATCCATTCTCCATTCTGGCTAGTGGCGAAGACTGGAAGCCTGTTGCGCCGTATATCTTGAAGCTCTCTGCTACTCGCATGATTGGAGAGATCAGTGCTGTTATTTTTGAGAAGGGAAGGGATAGGTATAGGTGTGTATAGCATCGATAATCTGGGTCGTCGATTCTAATTGATCACATCCATGCCCAGGTTCAATAATCTTGGACAAGGCTGTCGCCATTGGTGCGCACATATCATACATGATTTAGAAGCGCTTGGATGGGCAAAGGATGTCGAACAGACCTTCGAAGACTGGGAAACGGAATCATCGAAGCTGTTAGGTTCCAGATTTCCCATGCCCCGCATTAAAGGCGCATTCTATTGAGCTGCCTTGCCGGGGCTTATACCGTGAGACTGTAGAATTATTGCGATATTATGAACATCGTCGCGCAAGACGGGGACGATGCTCGAACAAAATACTATCACCAGTTGCTTTCGCCTGTTCAGTGTTGTTGAATTTGCACACACCCCTGCTCCTGTGGAGACGCTTCTACGCTTCTTCTGTCGCCTTCGTGGCTGCATCAATCTCTGGTATAGTATAGATAGCCAGGACGCGAATATCCTTGATCACACTTGAACCAGTCGTCGACGGAAACCTTTACTACGCACTGCGGTGATGAGAACATAAGACTAGTGCGGTCTCCTGCGTATACCTTGAGCATATCATGATTGACCAATCAGCGTTAAGCTTCAAGATATGCTCCAGAAAAACTCCGGGTAGCCCCGGGGCGTCTATGTAGCCATCGCCGCAGTGACAGTATCATCCAGCAAGAAATGTGCGACACAAGCTGGCCTTACAAAATAGCACTTCATCATCAAGAGCTATGTTAGTCAGATGTCACTCAAAGACACAAATCAGACCTCTGGAACCTCTATTGATGACAACTAAGCAAGTTAAGTAAATCCGCAAGTGAAAACACCAAATTATAATTAATCCATTATACAGAAAATCCCGACTCATTACAGGTTCCCTTTATGATATTCATCATCCTCCTCATCACTATCCCCCAGCTCAAATATTGGCGGCTCCGGAGGCTCAACAGCGCGCTTCCTTCCCTTTCCTCTGTCTATACGCGCCCTCATCGCCATTCTCGTCGGCCATAGAAGTATTAAGCGGTATACTCTCTTCCTCACTCCGGTTATTCATCGGTAAACGCAACTTGCGCTTATTCCGCATTCTGCACCACAAGAAACCGACGACGGCGACAAATATGAGCACGAGGACAAGAGCTGCGGAACCGGCGTTGTAGTACGCTGTTAACCGTTCACCGTAAGGACTGGAAGAAGAAAATACGAGAAAAGGGCAACGAACCTTCCCACATAGCCTTGTCCTGTTCAGGCGTTTTTGTTGATACGGGTGCTGCAGTCTCCTCAACTTTGTCCGTAAACAGCGGCTTGGCGTTATCCCCGATGCTACTTGGAATACGCGCGGAGCCTTCGAGGATTTGGGAGAAATCGACACCCATAAATCGTAGGATCATATCATGCGCTACATGTGGTGCATCGAATGGTGCCATATGTGAGGTGTCGAATATCTATATAAATTTTGTTCAATGCCTATAAAAATTGATAGTAAACTTGTGCATACCTTCGCGTAGGTCAGATTCCTTGAGCTGACCCATGTGCCCGCAGGGCTCCCATCCACTGTCCAGGATTGTGTCTGTACTGTCTAAAGCGGAAACTCGCGTCAGCAATACAACCTTCTCATCATGATGTTTAAGCGTACTCCAAGGCCAGTTGCTCCACTCCAGGACATACTTGCAATCATCGACTCGAGGCCAACGTGGTTGCAAATCATGTCTTGGTCCCCCGCAAATATGAGAACGGGTATTCTCTCTATCACACTCGGGAGCACAGTGATCGATGAATTCAAGTTCTTTTCTTTCAGTTCTGTGTGAACACGACCCCGGCATTCGGTCCACGAAGTAGAATGGTCCTCCGCATGGAGAGCGCGTACAACATCGGAGCGCTACAAGCTCCGTCAGCTTCATACCCAGCGAACATAAATCAGCGAAGGCGTACGTCTAGATAATTTGTGACCGGCTTGATATCTGGAGGCCAGTTCATTCCGCAAGCAGGGTAGGTGTCGTCTAGTCGTACATCGTAGATGTTCATGCACATCTCTTTACCATCCGCACTACTGGTGTTGAATAAATGGCCATAACCAAGAGAAAGCTGACTTACACGCGTCTCCGCACCTGCGACACTTCGAGTAACAAGCCTTCACATTCTTCTACAACGATCGGCTCCGTGCCCACTATACCTTTCATGGCCTGAACACAGTCATCCGTATGCTGTTTGGCTTCTTTCCAGGCCTACATAAGCGTGAACATGACATCATCGTAGATTCCACTTGAGGTGCTTACATCTGAATTTTCTTCCAGTATGCCAACTTTGACCATAAAGTCAATGTAAGAAGGATACTGCGAGCGCACATCTATCCAGCCGTTGCCTATCGCAGCTCCTTTTAGTGGTACACCGAGATTGGAATTTAATATAGCATCGGCTAGCCACGGGCTGAGTAAGAACGCGACAAAGAAGGCTGCGTCGCTTACCAAAAAACGGTATATATTGTCCTGCGTAGCTCTCCCCAGCTAGATATGTCTGTAAACACGTGAGATTTGAAGCATGCGAAGTCCGGGGAGCGTACATCTGACCGCAGGTACTCCGGGAATACTTTATAGAAGTTGCGCATGAATTCTAGTAATTGCTCCGAGGCCTGGTCGAATGTGTGAACATACGAGTCGGTGCTCGTGTAAGAGAAACCCGTCCCAGCGGGCTGGTCGACTGAAAGCGAAGATATCAGATTAAGCGGACAGTTAAAAGAGTAGACTTACCATAGACCATGGTGGTGTATTCCTCCCACCCGCCTTCCACTGTCTTGAATCCACCCTTGCCGTCCATCCTCCAAGGCCCGTTCTCCATCATGAGCCCATCGAAAGACGAGCAGCCGGGCCCACCCTATATGCTATCAGTGAATAGATATGTAGCGGTTACTTGATGACGCACATTAAACCAAAAAATAACCCTATCCCGGTCAGCCGTCCTTCGGTTTTTGACAAGTACAAAATACAGGTGTGCCGTCACGTCTGTCACCGGCGCCTTAATAGCATCTGGGTCAGACGAAAGATGACCTGCATATATCTTCAACGGATGTTCTGGGTCTTGATGTATGTCGGGCAAGGACGGCACGTAGAAGGATGCTGCGGAGGGAACTGTGCATCGACGTGGTCAGTAACAACCTAGGGTAAACCAGGACGCAAGAATGATTGCACTTACTGTCAGTTGGAGCAGCGCGAGAAAAAGACGAATACAGTAACACATGTCCCAGCACCAGAAGCGCGCGTGAGTGGAAAGTTGGGAGCATTGTTCCCGAACCTTTTGGCGAATAAACACGACCAGGCGACGGCTACACTCTTGCCAGCGATTCAGTCGTCTTTGAAACCTTTGTTGCCAGTAAGAAACACGGACGAAAGAGTCCGTAGACCTAGTACAGCCTCGGCGGCTGGTAAAGATACGTGGAGAATGAGTGAAACCTAATCAGGCAACACCCTCCAAATCTTCTGATCGCGGTGACAGGTGATAACGACCACATGGCTACGCTGCATTATCGCCCGCCTCCGCCATGAAGTATCTGACCGTCTACTGGCTCGCGTTGCTCTGCAGCCTGTCTCTCGCCAGGGCGCAGTATTTCTCAGAAGGATGGACACCAGGCCAGGCTGTACCTTCTGAGGTTCCCAATCCCAATCCCGCTTCCACGCCCGTTCCTGCTGATTCACAAGAGGAATCAGCATCACTACGGCCCAGTGACCTGCTGAAACTCTTCGAAGCAAAGACGTGGCTTGCGTCCGAGCCAGCGGTGGCGCTCTTTTCGCGATTTGGGATTAACATAACAGAGAGGTTGGCAGCTGCTGAAGTTCTCCCTTGGGACAGCCGGATTCCGCTTATCACAGATGATAACTACGAGGAAATGATTGTCAAGGAAGAGCTTACGGAAGAGGAGGAGGCCGAGCGTGTTTGGGCATTGCTGATGTCCGTCGTCATTCTATTCTTTCCTGTATATGTGCTTACCGTCTGTCCGCGTAGTTCTGCCAGCGCGTCGCGACAAGACGGGATATCAAAGTTCGTCGACGACGCCTTTGACGAAGCATACAACCAGACACTCCTTGCTGAAGATCTCCCGAATGTACGTTGGGGCCGGATTGATTATTTCAACGTCACCTACATCACGACAAAATGGGGTGTGTGGCAGTGAGTTGTTTCGCCAATGTCGTTCTCTCTCATAGCCTGAATATATGTAGGGCACCTTTTATTGTCATTCTGACAGACCGTGGTCAGACTCTGCGCTTCTATCGAGCGCAGAACCTCCGGTTACGAGATGGAGCTCTACATGACTTCCTCAAAGCGGAAGCGTGGAAAGTTACTCCGCCATGGAAGACTGCCTACGCACCTGGTGGCGAAAGGTAACTCATCTCTACTTTATTTTTCTCCCAGCTCAGCTCAGTTCTTGCTCTAGGGAGTACATCGTGGACTTCGTCGCCACTTGGATGACCAAAATTTACAACGTGACCGTCCGACTTCCTCGATTTATTCTCTTGCTATTGTCTGGGACAGCAGGATCGTTGGTCATTGGTCTCATGCACCGAAAACCCCCAAAGCAGGCGGTACAGAAGACAGAACCTGTTTCGCAACCTGCTTCCGCCCCCACTGCAGGTACTAGTACGGCAACACCATCGAAGCCGGCTACTAAACAACGCAAATCGAAGAAGTAATGGTATATTGATGGGAGATGCTTATTGATCTTGATGTTGTTACTTTAGATGTATCGCATACAACACTGTAACTGCTTGTTTATTGATCTAGATATTGTCATATTCAAATGTTCTCTGAAGGGATGTCTACTTTGTGATTCTATATTGAATCATTGATCGTATGATGCGTTCAACTAGTTGCTACCTTCGTAGAAATCCTTGCCCGAGAAAGTATATCACGTCTGCTTTGAGGCCCGAGATTCGCCAAGGATTACCTCCATCCGACGGGGTAATTCGCGAGACCTCTAAGTGGTAGCGACCCTGGACACGGAGTTCAGCTCTCGCACACATATTGAAACGCACCAACGAGATGCTTACCCCATTCTGTACTAGTCTTTTCTCGCCATCTTTCGGGACGAGCGTCACAGAAAAATTGGCCGTAACTTGTACTTTCATCGGAGATGGGATAGAACCAGGTCGGGGGAGATCTATTAGCAGTGATCTGTATCTCGGTGAACTATGGCTAGGAAGAACGTAGGGTAAGGATAAAAAGCATACGTCGTCATATGCTGGCTCTTCTCTAGCCTTCCAAAGAACCCTTTCCATGACTCGATTTGCTCTTTACTGCTGATGTCAACGGCCTCACCACCGAACAGACTGGTGTAATCCACGCGTATGTTGTCAGTGAACACTTCCTTCTCGAGGTCCTCCCAGCGTAGGAGATCAACGTAGAGCAACTAAGTTGACAGTCAGTTCTAGTGTTCAAAGACATATAGTGAAACGAGCAACCGTCTTGGTGACAGTGTCATGGATGTTGGCTTTGTCCAAAAGATAGTCAATCGCTGAGTAGGACATCGTCGAAGTCATCGTTGGTACCAGATTTCTGTTCTTGTTTATAAGGTAACCCGGCCTGGTTAGCCGATACAATGAATTGAATGTCTGGACCATTACTAAGATGCTCCGTATTTGATGTATCTGCCGAAGGGACGCGTAGCCCATGTAATGTTCTTGAAAAGAACCAGAACATCAACCACGGCGAAGTGCAACCACAAATGACTACTCTCATCACAGGCGGTAAAGGGAAAACAGCTCTCCGCCTTGCGCGCCTGATGAAAGACGCGAATAAACCATTCCTCATTGCGAGCCGTTCCGGTGGAGATCCCGCAGACGAGTTTTCCAGCTGTCGATTCGACTGGTTAGACCCTACGACATACGCGAACCCATGGTCGAAAGCGGAGGATATAACTTCGATCTATCTTGTACCTCCCCAGGTCACGGACATGTTACCACCGATGAAAACGTTCATAGACTACTGCCGAGAGAAAGGAGTGAAACGCTTCGTGCTATTGAGCGCGAGCGTCGTAGAACCAGGAGAACCAGCAGCTGGAAAAGTCCACGAGTATCTTACTACGATAGGCGTCGATTACTGTGTCCTCCGACCTACGTGGTTCATGGGTAAGTCTGAAATACCGTCAAGAGGGCTTGGCGAACTCACTTTGTCACCAGAAAACTTCTCCGAGCTAAAGCACCGGGGGCCCTTCAAGTCCGAAGACAAGATTTACTCTGCAACGGGTGTTGGAAAGATACCCTTCGTCTCTGCGGAGGACATTGCAGCTGTTGCTTTCCGTGCCCTGGTAGACCCACAATCCCACAACACAGACCATTTCATACGCGGTCCTGAGCTGCTTTCCTATGACGAGGTGATTCATATTTTGTCCATATACCTGTTTGAACTCACAGTAAGCCAGGTCGCCGAAATATTAACAGAAACACTGGGTCGAAAAATCACCCACGTCAAGTTGACGCAACTAGAGATGGCGAATTGGTTTACAGAGAGAGGCGTGCCAAAAGAGTATGCAGATATGTTGGCCTTGATGGATACCCGGGTAGCTAAAGGCGCAGAGGAGACGTTGGACGACACGGTGCTCAAGGTGACTGGTCGGCCACCCATCCGGTTTTCAACCTTTGCGAAATCCGTTAGACACGCTTGGGAATGAGCTACACAGAAATATGGTTGTGTACCATAGTTACTGTGGTATTCAAAATTGTTCGACATGCGATTGTGACTGACCGGTCTGACGAAAAAGTATTCAGCAAGAAAAGTGGAAAGTGGCGCAATTGGCCGACGGTTACATAAGCAACCCATCTACATGCTAAGAGGTTAGAGGTTGGTTAGAGCTAAGTATGTAAATGACATTCATTATCTCGCCGGTGCTAAGTTCGTAAGATAGTAAGAGAAATACGCGAGTAAGGTAAAGTATCATATAGGTAAGAGCATAGTAAGAGCGTATGAGATACCAACGCTCCGACACTGCAACAACCTCTGTGGAGGAACGGGAATACCCGGCTGCAAATTTTCGTAGGAAGCGGTGAAAGTTTGAACAGCATCAGAACTAGCGCCGAAAGTACTACACCTTGCATATAACCCCATATGCGCCCAGCGAATTGAATGTTGGATTCATTTTCTGGTGATGTCTCTATTTACAGTATTTCATCGGGACTATCTGAATGTTCAACGTTCAATCATGAAGAAAGCGGTGGTGCTTCAGAAGGAGGAAGGATATGTATATATAGAGCGAATGCTATTTCGCTTTCATCGAAAACTTGAGCACTCATGTGGTGCGCATTCGCTTCTTCTGTTCATACTGCCCAAAATCCTAGTATGCCATTAATCTTTCGTACGTCCAAGGGGCGCCCGGGCGGGGTCGCTGACGTTCTATTTTACAGCTGTTTGCATACAGCTTGACAGTAGCATGTGTTTTGCGCGAGAGAAGAGAGTAAGTTGGACTTGGTCATAAACCATCATTACGGACTTGAAGACACGTTTATGGCTATTTCAGTGATCTCGGAGGCCCTTTTGTGCGCTTGAAATCCCCAAAACACGGTTTATGACGAAGTGCGAGCCTTCGTCCATCATCCACGAAAACGCCCCTGACTGCTGTATACAAACAGCTGTAGAGATCTTCCATTCCTCGTGTTGTACATATAAATTCGGTGGTCTCGGCGCAGTCAATGACCCAATCTCAAAGTTGAAAGCTGTGAGACTGAGTCATAAGTACTGCCTCGAGTCAACCACACTTTGACTCCATACCACTTCGACTTCCTATACATCTGAGTGACGCTTGACCAACCGGAAAATGGGTATGTACAATTGTTCAACCGTCAAAGATCTGAATCCTCATTCCAGTGAAGACGCACCAGCCGAAATGGTGAGCATGCCACAAAAAATCACAAGGTTTTCCGCAAAATAACGTATTGCAGAGACATTATCCGACTGTCACCATCTCCGCCTTCGATGAGACCGGCCTAGAGAAATCGTCGGTTAGAGTTCCAAAGCAACGGACCTTCAGAGGTCAAAAGCCAATCATACCATCTTCTCTCGCTGACACTCCATGTCACGACCTTGGTCTTGATGGACTTTTAGAACATCTCAACAAGATCCTCGTCACCACATGCACACTGGATGACCATTCCCTATCCTCCCTTCTCGAAGAATGCATCTTGAATGACTATGACTTTGGTACCGCGTACGGCCTTCTCCGTCCAACATGGTACACTAAAAACTGGATCGCCATTCAAGACAAACTAAGCATCTGCGAAGCGCAAGACAATGTGACGCGGACGGGGGTGTTGATTAATGACCGGATCATCACTTGCGAAGTGCCCCCTCGACGTGTCTGGGACTTGTACAGCAATCGAGTGGTGCCACGCTCAGTTACCAAGAAGCGGTTTTCGGCGATATCACATTCATGGGTAGAGGAGGAAGATCGCGTAGATTTATGGACACCCATTAACAGGAAGGAATGGCCCGTGCCCATCCCGCGAGATGCTGATCTAAAGCTCATCCGGATTGAGATGCTCAATCTCGGTGCAGAGTATGTATGGTTGGATGTTCTTTGTTTGAGGGAGAGAGGTGGACCGAGGGAAGATCTGCGCGCGGAAGAGTGGAGGGTGGACGTGCCCACTATAGGACATGTATACCAGGAGGCCGAGAGGGTGGTGTGCTACTTCAGCGGGCTGGGACGGCCTTTGGGTTTCAAGAAAGGGGACTTGGACAGTAATCGCTGTTGGTTCAACCGTGCGTGGACACTGCAGGAGGGCAAGGAGGATTCAATCTTTGGTGGAGACATGGGCAATGGGGGAAACATGGAAGAGGAAGTGCGAAAGAGGTTTCATGAGCAAGTGTCGGTGTTAAAGGACACACGGTGGGCTTTACAGCACGTCTTCCGCATGCTCTCCCAAATGCAGATGCGAGTGTCGACAAATCCTGTGGATAAGATTGCTGCACTGGCATATCTTCTGTTGTCGAGAGAAATACCGGCATACCGTGAGGCGCAGTGTGAAGAGGATGCTTGGACGGCACTGGTGAACGTGATATCGAAGAGGTATCGGGGGCAGCTGTTCTTCCTATATCCCGAGCCTGGGAATGGAAAGAGATGTTGGCGACCGTCGTGGGACCAGGTCATGGCTGGGAAGCTTCTGTCAATGGCTGCGGTTCAGTTGCAACAGGATGTTGGTCGGTACGAGTCCGACGAGATGGACGTGGGCGAATACTCTGGATTGTGCATTGAATCAGGCATTGTACAAGGATTGGCCGAGGGAGGTGAAGAAGGGTGGCTCCGACAGGGAAAGTTGATCGTCAAAAACAAGACATTTGAGATCGTTGCTGCTCACCATTATCCAATACCAGAAGACTCATATACCCTGCTAGGTAGCCGTCCATTATCATCCTCTCGCCAGGTCCAGGAGCAATATTGGGTGGTGGGGAAAAGACTGCTAGATGGTAAGTTCGAGAAAGTGTCGGTGTTTCATATGAACGACTTGGAGGAAGTGGAGAGGCTGAAGGATATCTGCACTGAAACATCTCGTAACCTTCTTATTTAAATAATGTGGATAGACAATGGTTTTACGCGAGTTTTCATGATTCTGCTTGCATGAAAATATGTAACATTGCCATGATCGGAGTGACACATCAAGCATAACATGGCATGAAAAGGCTTCAGCGTCTTGGCCGTTCGAGCACCTTAGCACGATGGCATAAATAGTCTCTTTCCATACGAAAGATTCATACTTGCACTTGAACTTCGTCTTTTTCCGGACATCGAGGATACCGCAGATACCGATATATACGACCGAAGAAGGGCCGCACCATCAATTCGTGCGAGTGCATCTAGATCACTAGTCATATGAGATTCTCAACAAAATTAGCAAGACGACTCACAGAATACGTATTCACTGAACCAGAAAAGATTTCATCAAGCTTGTCCAGGGCCAAACGAATATTATTCTTCGCTTCGTCGATTGCCTCGGGCTTGAGGGATTGAAAACCATGTGGCGTCCACTTCTGCTGCTTGACGAAAAATTCGCCTCCGTCATCCTGCAGTAAATCGCGCAATTTCCGACGGCATTGATCCCAAGAAGGATCTGACGGTCGAAGACTTGCTAGTGCCTCTATGTCCATACGAATATTATATGATAGTCGAGTCGGCGATGAAAATACGTTATTGGATGCTTTGCCGTTCCATCCGTTGGTGATTAGAATGCAACACGCCAAGAAGAGATTCTCGGGCTCATGAAGGTAGTCCAAATGTCGCTGGAGATCAATCGATGTATCTGGCGCCGCAAGTCCAGCAACGTATCCGTTAATAACAGTGACCAGCGAAGGACGAAGGGAGTGGCTTCCGAAAACTTCCAGACATCGCATATCGAGGAAAATGTCGTACACAGTTTCCACACCATGCCTGAGGCCAAATCCTAAAATTTCACACATAACATCGAAGGGCGTACGCATAGGGTGATCAGCATCGTACAGTGCGTCGTACTGATTGATCATAGTTTCGACCAGTGGTTGTAAAACGGGCCAAAAATTGTGCCTTGCGGATCGACCTGGTGTCCAGACACCGACCATCCCTGAATACATGACCAACAAGGACTTTGGGATTCCGTCCATTCAGACCCGAGCTTGAAGATGGGGCTATGAACGACATGTTCCACGAGATTTGCAAGAGCGGCGATCTGTTCGTCAGGGAGATTCTTGAACGTGTAGCTCTGGAGGACGAGCTGGGCCCCTGTCATGGCAAATTGAATGTCGGCATCGAAAGAAGTCAGGGAGACACGATGAAGTAGATATCGGATGAAAGCTAGCACGAGCCTAAAGGTCGAAGGAAAAGATGTTTTATCGGTCAATATATCAAACGCCGAAAGCATGTTCAGCAAGTTGGCTGTCAATTCGTCGTTAAAGTAGGCTGGAGCTGCATTTTCGAAGTAAAGGCATGGCGATGCGTCTGTGAACGTGTTCATTATGCAAGGAACGACGCCACTGCACAGATCCATAGGAAAGGAATCTAGTGAGTCGACGTCGATCGGAGCGAATGCGCCATCATCTTTGGCCATTCGCATGAGTTTAAGCCAAAGGACTGGAGGTAGCTTCATTTGACTAGAACACGTCACTTGCTCAAAAAACGCGGCGGGAGTAGGCGTATTGGATGGTTTGTATTGACTCCTCTGGAGAGTGTCGTTTGATTGAACAGCGGCAGTGAGTTCCAAGTCGCCGTCGGCAATATCAACGTAAAACCGGTTTATACGTGCCATGTGAAACAAGTCTGGGATGAACAACTCGAAACGAAGTAAGCGTTCGACTCTAGGTTCCATTCCTGGTTTTGGCTTTGAGGAGCGTAGTTGGATTCGCATGGAAACCCACAGGAGGTCCCGCTGAGCCGCACGAATGTCTGTCGCTTCCCCAAATACTTTCTTCACTGCATCCTTCGCCGACAGCGGCAGGCCGCCGATAGACTGTACCACAATCCTGTGTACCATAGGATTCGACGAAGAAGAGAACAACCAATGTAACGCTTTGGCTGACAAGATTCCTGACCGTTCTTGCACCACTTCCCTTTCCAGATCATCCAACGAACTTATGCCCTTCGCTTCAGGCTCGTAGAAAACAGATTCATCATCCTCATCATCCCTCTCTTCCACGAAGAGCGGACGGATATGCTTAGGGAATAGGTCCTGGGTAATATAGCGATAGGGAAAGTATACGAGATCCGACAGCGGTGTGCGGTAGGGGCATTGTGGGTATAGAATTAGTAGGAAGATGGTTATCAAATACGTCGCGTATGCAGCGACAGTGCCTATGCCGATGACCCAGGAAAGGCCAGGTCGGAGCGGTACAAGGAATATGACCAATCCGACAAAAAAGATCCCAAGTGCGAGGTGCATGAGGACGGGAAGAAGACCAATGATGACGAGAACATGCCACCTCTGGAATCCTCCGTATCGATATTGCCGAACATGACTTCGCTCCCGAGGCGTCCCTGAAGGAAGCGCGAGGAATTGATGGAGCCACTGTTTCACGAGCACGGCGACTAGGGCAGTTGCTAGACTAAGGGAGAGGCTCGTGAACCATAGCCCGTTCACCCAGACGTCCGTAGTTGCAGGAGTGAACGCGGTATACGGATTGAGAGAAGATACTGGAACGTTGTCAAGAGATGAACCGTTCGCAACGGCGCGCTGAATGAGGACCATTTCAAAGAGCAGGGCTGCCGACACCTGAGTATAATCCGCCTGTAAGCTCTGTGATGTTTGTGATACGAAGGTTGTCACCACCGCTGAGAAAAGACCAGCCTGAAACGTCTTCAGCGACGAAGAAAAAAATAAGGGCAGCTACTCACGAAAACAAGAAGCACACCGACACTATCCCTCGATTCCCCGACCATCCTGGCGTCGTAATTCGTACTCTCGTCCACGTATGTTCTCCATACTCTCGCATTCGGGGCTGTCTCTTCGTAAATATTATCTTCGGGGTACTTGTCCTCGTAGTTGAACGGGTCATTGCCTAAGATAGCCTTCATTAGGCATAACTATAATAGCAGGGAACCGAACCAAGAGCCACTATACCTGTCTTTAAACCAGCATCTGGTCTGGACTTCTTCGCACCTCTATCACCCTCAACGCCGGCTCCTTCCTGTATTCCCGGACTCGAAGATGGTTCGACCCCAATACTATCTGAATTGACGTATTCCTTGCCAGTCTCCATTTTCTCTGGCCTCTTTTCGTTGTTTTGACGCAATTGCGAGCCATTATTCTGAGGCGACCCTTCTGGGCGGTCTTGTACATCGGAGATGCTTTCAGAAGAGCGTCTGCTGGATACTTCATCGACTCGGTGCTGGTCAGACATGGCCGGTCGACGGCTGCCCGCTGACACGATATTACAGATGGAGATGAAAAAACCCTGGTGGTCGACCCTGATCCGAGTGCCTCTGTACTGTTTAGCGCCGCGGCTGAGACTGAATGCAAGCGCCGTAAGCTGTGGTTCCTCCTTTGTGCAGGGAGCGGCCGGCTGGATAACATGGTGGATAAAGATAGAGGAATGCCTGCCGACCAGAAGGCTATGTCTCTCGCGACGCGGTCACGTTCGTTCACCCATCCTCTTTCTTTTTCCAGTGTTCAGTGTCTTCCCCCACCAAAGTTCCACTTGGACTTCAATCAGTCTAGAAGATGTTCAAGCAGCGGATGCTCACGCCGTGGAACGTTCCATATTCCTGATGGGCCTTCGTTTACTCTTGGCGACGTAACAGCACTGGCAACCCGAAGAACCAAATGCCAAGATATCCCCACTGCTTCAGCGCATGCTGTAATAACCTAGTTTCAAGTGGCGTTCTTGTGTGCATTCATCTGGTATATGGGTAGGAGAAAAAGGTTATGTAAAAACAAATTACGTGAAATCCAGCGAGTCCGTCAGTCAACCAAGGGATCCGACACGCTGACGTCCGGACGAAAAACCCTAGTCTTCGCGAAATCCTTTTATCAGTTTCGTTCAGATAAAACATGTCCTCCCCACCTATTTTGGGGGGTCCTCTGGCAGCGTGCTTTTGCCTGCCCAACAGAAGCACAAATATTTCCATTATTCGTCAAAATGGGAGTAGCATAAAGCAGTATATTGATCAAGATGAAAATACAAAAAAAGTAGAATAGCTGTCTTCGTCATGGTTTTACCAGACCGTCAAAGCCACATAGTAGCACGCCCCAAGGCGGGGTACGGCAGGATACAGGAATATGACGACGCACGCACCACCCTACATCAAACCCCACATCCAAGTCAACACCGAGGTGGTCTCGAACACGAAGCGAGCTAGATGGCGTTGCTCCTTCTCGTGAGTGCCACCCCGAAGGGCACACCTTCGCTCCCTCAACTATGAAAGTAAGAACGCCATACAGACGAGTTAACGCCTGCCGCCAGAGAGCTGACGCTGACGCTTCGATGGTTGAGTCGGACACTTGAAGAAGAAAAAATAAAGCGGATCGGGTTTTATATATCAGATTGAAGCGGAGATCAAATAATAACAGGCCGCTCGGGCCGAAGTGGCGGCACGTAGTTGCCCTTTGACTACATTCACTCGACGGTTACAATGTCGCGTCTATCGCGCGCAAATCTCAAGGCCAGGGAGTCTGTTTTCGCCAGCGGACCAGAGATATACAGAGGCGAAATACAAGCAGTATGTCCGCCTAATCTAGCCGAATGCGTCGCGGCCATGGAGGACTGCTGTGAAGAGGTCAGACCTGACCTTTTCTCTGACGAACCACTCTGACATTGTGTAGGCATACGAAGCACAGATACTCCTCAGAAACGGGACTCATGACTACCCGCGAATGGCAAATGTTCTTCGGAATGAGAGAGTAAGTCAGCACCTTCAGTAAAGAATGAACGCTGACAACAAATTTAGGTCTTTTTCCTTATCGATGAAAGCACAGTCAAGAAGTATAAATCCGACTTGATAGACGAAATTGAACCTGCGATACACGAACTCATAGAGCGAGCGGAACAAGGCCTCAAATCTCTCCAACGAAAGCAGGCTCAGCTTCAAACGAAGGTTCGTCTTTGTTCGTTGATTTTTCTTTGTTCACAGTATCTAACATTTCATGCAGGTACAAGTCGCAAAAACAGCAACTTCTCGACCCGCTTCAGGCACAATGGCGCAGCATAAGCTTGAGCAACGACGGTTACATATGCTCACGAAGCAACGTGAACAGTTGGAGGAGGAATGTGCGGCCCTGGAGGCGGAAGTGAAAGCATTGGTATGCGATACTCGTGATTTTTTTATGATCCCACCTGATGAAAGACAGGAATCTAAATCACGACAGTGACTCTCCAACCACCAACATCGAAACACGCGTCCTTCACCCGTAGCGTCGCCAAACCATCTGCCATTATTTCTGCAAGACATTCATATCCTACATCGCTTGCAATTCTCCTATCAACACCGCGTCGGCAATTTCTCCCGCTTCAAGTCTCTGAGGTCCATCAGACTTCCGCTGAGGCAGAACGACCAGGCCGTTTGCGCCACTCATACTGGCCACTCTACTTGACCTTTGGCCGCCCGTGCTGAACGCCTTTAATCCCGTTTCTCCGGCGCGTATCACGACTCTATGGAACTCCGTGCGAGGGTCCAGGGTCATAGACGATTGCAGCTGTGAAAGATGATCATTGATCAATTGTCCAGGACAGCAAGCAGAACCCATACCTGGACTTTCGCACGGGGTAACTGGCACAAGTTCTCTGGCCAGCCACCCAATTTGCGCAGTGCTGGCACAACGAAGATGTGGAAAGTGACGAGCGCAGAGGATGGATTACCTGGGAGTGCAAACACTGGCTTTACCGCCCCGCCAGTCCAGGGAATGGTAGCAAAAGTGGTGGGCTTTCCGGGTTTGATAGTGACGCGGCCAAAGTGTATGGTTCCGCTGAAATGTCTTTCGATGACCGGCTTGAGCAGGTCGGTTGGGCCCATCGACGTTCCGCCGGTGGTGATGAGGATATCAGCGCTATCGAGACCTTTTTTGATGGCGTCGACGTGAGCAGGAATCCTACAGAGAGTATATGGTCAGTTTGGCGACGAATGGGAAATGCAAAAGGCTGTACTCGTCGGAAACTATACCAAGGTCAACGACTTCGTATCCCAGGCCTTGAAGAGCGGCTTGAAAGGAGGGCCTGTTGGTGTCCCATATACCGCCCCAAGACGAGCCCTCGCCGAGAGGAACCGGCGCTTGCAGATCAACTAGTTCGTTTCCCGTACTCAGGATCCCCACAATCGGCTTTCGGTGCACTCTGACCTGGACCGGAGATATCGAACCTGACAAAATGCAGGACCAGAAGCATATCACGTACCTCCTTGCATCCAACAAAGGCCAAGGTACCAATCTCGCCTCCTGGACTCAGGATACGCTCGCCTTTTTGCAGGACTAAGTCTCCCGTCTTGACATCAGATCCAGCGGCTCGGACGTTTTCTCCCTTGTCAACTTTGGCGAGGAGCTCGATTTCTACCTCTTCTCCATCTTCATCCGTTTTTGTAACTCGGGTGTCTTCGACCATGATCACAGCGTCTGCCCCTGCAGGCAGTGGAGCGCCTGTATTGACACGGCATATCTTTCCAGGCGAAAGAGACTTGGATTGTTGTGGTGTTGTCACGGTGTACGTCCCGTTAGCGTCGATGGCATCGCCTGTCCAATGGATTTCTTAGCATGAAAGATTCACGCAACCGGAAACTCACAAATGACGGCGTAACCATCTACGTTTGTTGTCGGAGTCGCTGGAACGTCGTGGAGGGCGTAGACATCCTGGGCTAATACATAGCCCGCTAGAGATGGTGTTACCTGTATACCATCAGTGCACATCAAGGATTGGCTTGTTGATACGTACCGGGAGAACTGTCTCCTCGAGGGGCTTAATCGTAGTCATGATCATATCCATCGCATCTTCGAAAGATATCAAAGGAAAGGGAGATATACGATGCCTCGTAGATACTAGTGAAGAAGTCAGAGATAGCTCCTCTTAGACAGTAGAAACAGAATCAGACCCGATGCAGATGGATCGTGAGTGATATTCGTTCGAGGCTGAGGAATGTTATGCCCATGATGGTCATGATGATGAGATGATCCCATCTGCGAATGGACTTGTTCGCCTGTACCTCCCTTGATCAGCTCAATAGCATGCTTCAGCACACCACCCTGCAAAAGAGCTTGGACATTCTCCGTAACCGCCTTGGTGCTTCCCGGGAGAGTCACTACCAGCGTATCCTTGATCGTCCCAGCGACAGGCCGAGAAAGAGCTGCAAGCGGAGTATGCTTCAACGACGCCGACAGAAGAAGATGGACAAGACCCGATGCTTCGCGTTCGAGAAGGGGTGCGATGGCCTAGTAAAGCGGATGATTAGCGGGCCAGAAAGCATCACTGAAATGGCTGATCCTACTTCTGGTGTTCGGTCTCGCACACCGAACCCTGTCCCCCCAGTGGTAATAATGAAGTCGACAAGTCCTGTATCAGACCATAGCTTTACGAAATGCTGTATCTGTTGCACTTCGTCTGGTACTATTTGATGATTTGAGCAGAATAATCCAGCTTCTTGAAGGAGAGTAACTAAAGCCGGCCCTGATTTATCCGCGCTTGCATCTTTGAAAGCAGTGTCGCTAACTAGTAGGATTAGTTCTATTCCATTCTCGTTACCTTCATGGATTATACACCACCTGTTAGAACACCTACACGAATTGACATAGTAGTAGGTCTGAACAAGTTGGATTACCGATAATTAACCGGAAATGCTCTATGACGCAATAAGCTGGATGAATTCAGATTGTATTTACAAAAAAAGCCGCTCGGCTCTGTACAATCCAATAGCTGCAGAAGCCTGCTGATGCGCCAGCTTATTCCGCTGTCTCCAGTCAAGACGCGGCTCTTTACCCTCCTCAGTAGCTTTCAGCAACCGCCTCTGCGCCTTGACAAATGCCTCCAGAGGGCCCCGTAGCTGCTCCGTCTCGTCGATGGACCGTATCTCAGGGTCTATCCGTGCCGAGATCTTGCGAAGAACACGGTGCGCGGGGGTATGCTGTATAAGTGTCAGCAGCGAGGAATCTAATATGACTTGGGTGAACGAAACGATCTATGGGAAGTTATGGTAAACCCGGCGGGAAGACAATGGGGGAAGAAAATACGAACGTCATTCATGGGAGGCAAATCTGCGCCTTTCTCGTGCACCACCGTGTCCGCGACCAGTATACCCTTGTCATTCTTTTCGACTACTTTTTTCGACGGCATCAGGCGAACGTCCCTGCCTGACCACTGTGCTAGCCATCCATCTAATACGTCCAGTAAACACACGAGATCCTCAGCCTCAGGCAGACACCTCCGGGTGGCTAGTCTCAGTGCAGCTGGGGAGCAAGAGTATTGCACGCATAAGCTGAGAAATTGTGGTAACGAAGGAATGTCGGCATTTAGAGGCGTGACACCGTCCACTTGCATGGCATCGTCAGATTTTTCTTGCCGATGCCGGGTTATTATGTAACGAAGAGAATCGACAATCTCGACCTCCAGTAGATCAGGAACCTTTTTCAAGGCCATACGTATCGATGTCTACGATGGGGAATGTTCAGTCAGAACGTCGTCCATGAAGAGGGACATTGACATACCCAGTCGTTCCGTAGTCTTAACAAACTCAGAAGACCGTTTTCGACCATACTGGCATTAACAACGCCCCGTTCCAACAAATGCCTCACAACCTCCGACGAATAAGGAAAATTGGCAGGCTTTCCAGGTTGCAGCACGGCTATCAAAAGCTCCTTCACGAAGACATAGCGGAATGGCACCTAGAACAAAATCAACTATTTAGCTTCAAAGATGACAAGCAATCCTACCTGAGATTCAGAATCCGACTTGCCCTTCGACTTTTTCTCCCATTTGGAAAACAACATGCTCGCGCTCTGGGGCCTGCCTTGCTCCATGGCTGAGCGCATCTCTGACAAAAGCGTCTCCTGCGGTCTATCGAGTTGGCTCGTCGATGGGCGTTTGGCAAGCCACGGAGCCGCTGATGCTGCTCGTCCCATTGCATTGGCTATTGTCGATGTTGGAGGAACCGTGTATGGAACTACCAGCACGCTCGACCTTGACGTAGATTTCGCCTTTTCGGACGACCCAGGCGAGACTATCAACAGCGCCTCGGAAGACGCGGAAATGAGAGAAAGCGCCGTTTTGTCCTCTGAACCGGAAGGTATAGAAAGGCTGTGAGAGGCAAGGACAACGGAAAACCTGAGATCCCATAGCAGGAGGACAATTTTTCGGTCTGGATTTGGGGTGATACCAGCGAAGAGAACGTGAGACGACGTGAGGGCGAGAATGGAGGGGGATGCCAGGGGAATAAGGTTGACGGTTTCAGAGGTAGGGGATACTTCGACAGTAGAAGATATTTCGATCTGGAAAGAGTGCCATGATCCATTATGGGCTGAACAAATGGAAATCAGTCAAGGAAGCATCAGAGCTTTGAATTGACGTACAGAGGATCGTCAAGTAGCCAGAGGTACTGCACGAAATGTCTGATATATCCTAGAAATGTAATTAGTCCGAACTGCCAGTATCATTTCCCGCTAATGGTCGAACCTTTATCGGGATAGCGCTACTCCCAACGTCAGTGAGAGTGCGATCCTCCCCGACAGAAAAGGCTCGAGCACGAGTATTGCCATCGCAGGACTCTATAAGAAGTAGGACAGAGAGTGCGTTAGCGTCAGTCGTGACAAACGAACAGGATTCCCGAGAGAAGCAAAAGCTTTTCAAAACGTTGACTTGTTCGGGCGAATTATACGTGTGCAGGACTTTGCAATCGGCATCCAACAATGACACGCTTCCCTTGTTCGAATACGCGACGACGAGAGGGGGCTGATGGTGACAGACATACATCCCAGAAAGATCATGAGGTATCTATCTTGGAGTCAAATTAATGCCATAGAGAGAAAGAACCCGCTCGCCAACTTGCCAGAGAAGATTTCTTTTTGCTTTCAGCTAGGTTTGTTGAAGGGTCGTCTTTCCATGTCCATATTGTCTTGTTCTCCTCTTCCTTGGACAAATCCGAAGATGAGGCAATCGCCGCGTAGGTCGTATACACGGGTCCAGCACCGTCCAGACTGCAGTGCGATATTGAGAGACAAGAAAATGAGGTCGCAGGTCCTAATGTGTGTGAGAAGATAGGGTGCATTGTCGACACCTAATATGGCCGTGATTAGAGAGAAACGTGGATTATGAATAAACGAGACGCACATCCAGGATATGTACACCATCTCCTTGAGCAGCCACCGTCACATAGCCATCTGAGCCGGCAGACGTTGTGGTATGCGACGCATACACAGACGACTTGCCGCCCTTTTGAGATTTCTTTTGCAGCCGCCTGGAAGTCGCATAGGTAGAAAGGGAGAATGGCTCCTGGATAGAGGACTCCATGGCGGTGAAATTTTGGGAAAGAGAGTTCTGATTGGTCCTTGGACCGGTCCGAGGTTCCACGTGGCCCTCATCAAAAAATGGACTTGCACTGGTGCTCCTCGAACGAACGGAAGCAAATATGATCGCTCCTTCAGCAAGGATATGTTGATCAGTGTTAATAGTACAGTTGCAGACGTCATTATCGTTCATCCCAGGTTTGTTTATCTTCGCCAGCTCTAATCGTTCCCACCTTTGATCTCTAGCTATTCGCTCAGCCCTACTCAAGCTATCGTTGACGCTCCTTGCAAATAATGTAATAGCGTCGGCAAGCGGCAGAGCCCGCTACCTTGATCTCCCTTATCGCGAAAGATTTGCCAAAGATGATACTTGTACAAGTGGTCTCGTGTTGGACCAGAGAATAGGTACATGCATAGAAACAAAAAGCTCGCGTTATTATACACCTTTAAATCTGCCGTGAGCTCTCATAAATGTTCAAGCCTGCAAAACGTTTATTAGTCTCCCCTAGGCAGACTTTGGATCTCTTGGCAGACGAGCAGTCGACTTTAGCCTGGTGGAGTCACAACGTGTCCTCTTAGCTCATCGCTTCACCACTCTGCCTTAACCATGATACATACTATTGCATCTCGGGTACGGAGTTGAATTTTGAGTTACTGTCGCAGATTAGCACCCTTGCCGTTCTTTTTCCTGTTCAGGCAAGGTCTGTGGTGACAGCAGCTGCCATCCCCTAGTCTACTACAAAGTACGTTGAATACAATCCATAAATTTGGACTTCCACCAGAATTGTGATAGTATCTTCTGCAGCCAGTAGCACTGCTTTTGCACTGCCGTATTCCCCTCCCCTAGACTCCACTGACAGCTATATATACACCGCGACCACCATGATATCCATCTGGCCCTGTTGCCATGAATCTCTACCAGACGAGCTCTGAGATACTCAACAATACCTACACTAACGAGTCGGGGCAAGCCATTTATAAAGTCTCGACTCCACACAAGTTCTCCGGGCGCGTCACAACTATCTCTCGCATCGTACCCTCAGATTACGAGCCCCCTCGCGTAGAAGACACAGACAGCTACGAACTTGGGAGTCTTCGGAAACGCAATCCTGTGCGGTCAGACAGTGATGGGAGCTCCATGGCCAGGGAACCCGAAGTGGACTTCAGAGATCGGTTTGCACCACTGGGTTACATTGATTGGAAGATGTTTGCTTCATCTGTGATGCGATATAAGGGGGAGGAGGTCAAGGCAACTACATATTTGAAGAAGCAGGGCTGGGGATGGTATGGAAGGTGTGCTGCCTTGGGTTATCTTCCAAGTATCGTGTCAGTGAAGCTACATCGACAGGCACCGCGTATTCAAGGGTCCCGATGGCAAAGAGTATAAATGGATATTGGGCTTTAGTATTCCCGAAGTGAGTAGAGGCTATCTTATCGTGTTATTCCATACTGATACGTAAACATAGCTGATCCTAAACGACGGGTCGGAAACCCTAATCGCTAGATTTCACACAAGAAAACTTGGCGTCTTTAGTCCTGCCAACGCAAGACCGGCCTATCTGGAGATTCTTCCTGATGGAGAGCATATGGTTGATGTCATCTTCTTCACCTTCATATATATCGAGAAAATCCGTAAAGAGAAAGAGAGAGCCGCACGGCGTAGATGGGCTGCTGCAGGATCATAAGGATTAGCATGCGACTGTCACTACAATCACACCGGACAGATGAGAATTTGAGGGAAACCTGAATGCGCACAATAAGGTTACGTTTTGGGAGGTCGATTTTGGCAGAAAATTTACATAAAATTTGCGTATTCCCGAAATTTATCTCTGGCGGGCGGCATGGGATTTAGATCCTCCAAAATGCGAAGTTCGTTGACCCCCAAATGAAGCTCCTAAAATGTTACATTTATGCTCAAAATTCAGGTTTGCCAAAAATTTTCATCTTCCCGGTGTGAATACAAGAATCTAATCTACTTTTCTTGAACCATATCCTTGACGCTCCTGATCCATCTCTCGAGTTCGCTCCCCCATAGTGCCATTTGTTGAATTTTGCTGCACGAGCAGCGCGAATTGGATCGTTTCCGAAGATGGACGCCTTTTCTTTCGACCTGGCGCAGGGGAGCTTGTGTACGGACCAATTCTCTCGCTGGCATTTTCGACTCTGAGATTTCACTGGCCTCAGAATGTTTCGTGCAAGGACTTGGAGGGGTTGGACTTACACAGTACAAGTCCTGTAACCTCAAAAATGAGGAGATGCATCGACTACTGTCATTGAGGAGACCATACCTCTTTACACCTGCTACAGACCTGAAAAGGCCTGTCAACTCCAAGCTGTTGCGGTGTTTTCTGGCATGTGTGACAGTGGTTGTGGATTAGAGAGCTACTCTTGATGAGGAAGTTAAAGTCTTTAGCTTTGGGAGCGACGTTTGGGGTCGTCGACATGGTGGATTAGAATTAGAAGCTGTAGCTGAACGATATTCTTCCCGCGGATCGCGTGGTTCTTTCATTACTGGGACGGTACAGAGACGGTACGCATCCGGCTTTCAGGTCCCCAGTGGTGCTGCCAGATTCATGAAGCGGTAAGGTGCTAGACTTTCCATTGTGGGTACACCTATACTAATAATCAATAAACCGCTATCTATCAGTATAAATTTGTTCTCAGCAAAGCAAACGTATCGGGTATATTCCAAGAAAACTGAAGGGTATAAGTCTCAATCGTCCTCCGAATCATAATGATCCGAATCGTCCATTTCTAGCATCTTTAGATGCAATGCCATCGAATAGTTCTCCTTGGCGCCTTCGACCAGCTGTTGCGCCATAGCCAAGTTCGCCGTCCTCGCACGGAGAACAGGAAGGCAAGCATTGAACAAGGGTATGATCTGCGTTCTGGCTGCAGTGGACTCCTTGTTTTCTTCGTCGTTACCTGGAGGATCCAAGTCAGTGATGCGTGTCTTCAACTCAATGGCTTCGTCCTGAAGACGGTCTGGTGGATTAATGAGAAAATGCTACGGTTCAAAGGGAATAGATGACAAACCAAGCTTTTCCATCATCGAGTTGAAGATGGTCAAAGGAGAAGGGCCTTCGGTGTAATCGAGGTCAAACTCTTGAGAAGCGATTTTGAGAGCCTCTGATTCGCATTCGGTGCACGAATCACCATGAGACAGGAAATTTTGCATTATTATCGGCGCTTCCTTCGCGAACTGAGAAGTTGTCAGAAACGTGCCGGATGTGAAAAAAAAAAAGCCAAGGCACTTTATCAGAGGCAAGTTCGTCATAGAATTGGATCAATCTTTCAGCTTCAAAGCGAATACGTTCGTCAGATATGTTGGCTTCTTCGGCTTCTAGTTCCTTTGCTTTCTTCTCCAGGTCTCTCTAGGCCGGGTGGTTCAGGACGTCGCTGGTTAGCAGCGATAGCATATACCCACCTTTGCAGTCGCTTCTGCATCCTTGAAACAGGCCTCGAGAGTAGAGGTCATGTACATCCAAGGGTACACCTGGGCCGCGATCTGGAGAGGGTCCGAGGACCTCTCAGGTTCTGGGCCTGCTGGAAGACTTGAAGTAGAATTGTCGTCCGCGAGCTTAGAAGTCGAGGATCCTTCCCCTGCGTCAGCGTCCTGGCTTTCCTTGGATGTAATATTCTCTTTCCTAGGCGCCGTATTCCCAGGCGCATCCGATTCATGGTGGCTATCATCAGGTGAAGCAGACCCTCCTGCCAAAGTTTCAGCCAGCTGATATAAGGATCCATTGTGTAGCCGTTACCGCCACCATCAGCTAAAGCCGGAGCCCTGGGTGTCGTAGCAGACGCGGTGTCCATGCTTGTACGGGGAACCCACCGTTTTTTGGGGCAAGCCGAGTTCAAACTCCGCGGGTCTCGGGCCGAGCTGTTAAAGACGCCCGTTCGTCTATCACCCACCCATCGAGCGTGTCCGTGCGCTGTATCCCGTTGGCGCAGCGTGCGATACTGCTCTCCGACTCTGACTCCCATCCTCGTTTTTATCGATGGCGTTCCTCGCGGCATTCATCAAACCACTGGCATACATATCCGTACCCGTCATTATACTCCGGTCGGTCGCTGCTTCGTCTCCCACGGGAAAATACTATGTGCGCCTTGGGATGTACATCGGCACCCTGACGTTCATCGCGACTTGGGGTGCTGCCATCGCAGCGGGGATGTCGCTGGTGAACATGCGATACGATGTGAATATCGTGATTGCGCGCTGTTTCTATGCTTTGGCGAGCAGGGTCATGAACATCGAAGTCGAGATAGAAGGGCAGGAGCATCTAGTTGCAGAACGTCCATCGGTGTTGATGATAAATCACCAGTCGTTTTTAGATATTCTCATCGTGGGCAGGTGAGCGTCTTTCTGCCTTTTACGCAATCCCGGGTCTGATTATGAATGCAGGCTTATCCCCCGACGCACGTCCATTATGGCCAAGAGTTCTATTCGGTGGACTCCTCTTGGTCCTTTCATGATCATGTCTGGCGCTATCTTCGTTGACAGGGGAAACAACGCGCGTGCTGTGAGCTCGCTAAAGGCTGCTGGCGAAACCATGAAATCCGGCGGTGTTTCTCTATATATGTATCCGGAAGGGACACGGCACCTTTCCGAAGAGAATAACTTGCTCCCGCTCAAGAAAGGCGGTTTCCACCTCGCGATACAGTCCGGGATCCCCATCGTCCCCATCGTCGCGGAGAATTATTGGTGGTTGTATCGGAAAGGTTTCTTCGGAACGGGAAAGATCAAAGTCCGAGGTATATATTCTGCCTTCCATATTGACATTCCATGCTTACTTTATTGGTGTAGCCCTTCCACCGATACAGACTAAAGGCCTAACCACAGAGGACGCTACTGCATTGTCAATTCGCGTCAGGGAACAGATGTTGGAGACTTTAAACGAGATATCAGTAAACACCCCTTCTCAAGGGAAGACGGTGAAGGAGTCGAGCTCATTGGCGACTGAGGCTGCAGAAGAAGCGAAAGTTGGCGCCACAGAAGGACACTCGGAGAAGACACCGGTACCGGAGGCGACTCAAACTTCGACGCCGAGCGAGAGTGGAAGTGATAAAGTGAAGAGCTCGATCAGTGAGAACGGAACGGAAACGGAGGAAGATGAGGGCATGGTCCTAGTTGGGCGACCAGCGTAATGCACAGTAATTATTCTTTCTTGCAAATTTACTATGGGGATAAACATTTACAATCGAAACCATCAGCCAGTGCCTTGGTGGGTATGTGGTACAGTTTTCATTGCCATGTCTTCTGACCCTCAAGGCGCCCCCTTCAGTCCGAATCTTTCCTGATAGAAGGATAATTCCTCCTCGATGGATCTTCTGATGCTGTCAGCCTTCCTCCAGCCATGTCCCTCCCCTTCGAATTCAATATATTTTACCGATCCACCGTTAGCTTCTATGGTTTTTGCCATGTCTTGCGTCTGCTCGGGCGGAACGATACGGTCAATGGCACTAAAGTGTGATTGTTTGGGTTGCAGCCCGCATATCAGGAAATACATCACTCACCCTTGCATAATCTAGACGTGATTTAAGTGAGACGAGTACCTAACACGTAACACATATCCACATACCAGTACTGGAGCCTTGATCTGACTCGCTTGATAGAATGGCGAACGCTTCTTCCACAGAGCCGAATCCTCCTCTAACAACGCTCCAACAAGCCCCGGAATATACTGCGACTGGAATTTATGACAGTTCACATGCAACGCAATAAGGTCCGACGCAGGGAACCACGCAGTCCCAGCTTTAAAGTTATCCGTTGTCGTGGACAACGTCTGCAGGGTCGTGAAGCCTCCCCCGCTGCGCCCACGGATCGCCGACCGGTTGACATCGATCAGCCTGCGCTTACCTAGCTCTCGCAGGGCTTCGACAGAGTCCCTAACGTCAACGACACCCCATTGTCCCTGCAAGCGGTCCATGTAATCTCGGCCGTACCCAGTCGATCCGTTATAGTTGAGATCGATCCTGTCATGGTAGTTAGTCTCAATCAATGGAAATGGCTGACCCTTGTTAGGATGATGATGACTTGCCATGCCCATCCGCGAGATGAATAGTATTGCTTGGTCCAATCGAGCGCCTGATCTAGCTGTCCCCTAGATTAGCACTCTTAGACTAAAGAAAGAAAGAGACGGTTGTTTACCATCGAGTTCGGCCCACCATGAAGGTTAAATATAGCAGGAGGTAGCTCCCCAGGTAAACCCCCAGAATAGTCAGGATTCTTGGGAAGGTATAGGATAGCATGAGTCGTCCTCCCTTCCGGAAGAACCTGTAACTCCACCGGTTCTGGTAGCGAGATGAGTCCTTTCGGAAAAGGCAAGTCAGTTCTCCCTCGCAGCACTCTGTATATGGGCTTTTGATCCTGCTCTGACCAACTAAACTCAATAACACCCGAGTTATCATCAGCCTTCTTCCCTACAAAGACGACCTTGCCGTCACCCAAGCTGCGGACGTGTTGTATAAGGACAAATGGCGTTTCAACGGGGAAGAACTCCCGCGTATCGAGGCTGGCAAGGTAGAGCTGGGACCTCCCATTCCGGAATGACGAGAAGAGAACGCGGCGCTGGTCGTATAAAGCGAAACTAGAAAGTCCGAGGAACCATGAAGGCTCTCCGAATTCTTCTGGTATGACAACAGGTGACAGCGGCTCTGGCTGAGGAGTGGCACTAGAAATGCCGCGTAGTATCCATGGATTTAGATAGCCATCTTTGTCCGTTGTGAAGACGAGTTCATTCGCAAGTGTCCATGTTGGCTCTCCATTGATCTTTCCGTTCCCACCTGACACCAGGACCGCAGCTCCAACAGACGGAAACGCGTCCGCATCATCAGGGATAGAGAAAGGCGCCAACATCAGGCTGCTCGCTTGAATCGGCATGTAAGGAAAGTTCCTGTTCAATCGGCATTTCATCCAATGCTTCGACATCAGCCAAGAACGCAAGCATACCATTCTTTCCAGACGATGAAACAACCATCCGGGCTGAAACGCGGGTTGCTGTAGAAATCGGAACCACTAGCTATTATCTTAATCTCTTGCGTCAGAGTGTTGATTGCCACAAGGGAAGTCTTGATGCCTGAAGCACTTTCGATGGTATGGTCTTCGAGAATAGACACAAGCCACTTTTTGTCTTTGGGGTGCAAAGTGAAATCACCGTAGCGGTGGCTGGGGTTCTCTGTTTGACAGGATGTGAGAGGCTGAACAGGGAAATGTAAACCCGGCAGTTACCTGGTGTCACTGCAGTTGGTATAGACCGTTTAGCCGTGTCAACCACGTACACCCTGCCGTCCATGATGTTCGAAAAATAGACTCGTCCATCGTGCGCCAGAGCAGGGGCCCCACCGTACTCGTGAATACGAGAACGGGCATTCCAGCTCGGTCCGTATATGTCTTGGTTGTCAGACGCTGAGACTATGGCATTCCTTCCACCTAAGCGTTCAAACCATCAGCACCCTGGTTCGCCAAGTCAAACTGTCCATCCTAGCTACCTTCTGAGGGTCTCGACTCGAGAACATATAGATCCCGGGTAATATCATCCACAAGTAAATCTTCAACACTGAGACCCTGACAGTCTATTGAGCACTAGCGGCCCTCGATAGAATGGACAGAGTACTAACCGCTTCTGAGATTAGTTTTGCGTCAATGGGCGACTTCCAGGTCCCGTAAGGCGCGCAAAGTGGTGACGAAGCATTAGAGCTCATTCTGCTGAAGCTCTGAGTTGGGCCCTGCAGTTGTGGTTGACTGGTTCAAACCAAGCCCGGGTACCTGTGTACGTATGGCATTGATGCAGGTGAAGCATCCGGCTCGTCGCGTCATCAATCAACGGTAAGAATGGATCATTCTGGATGGAGGCAGAGAAGCGGGGGATTCGCAATTGCTTCAATAGTAATGCTTCACATGGTGAAAATCAGATTCAAAGGAAGTGATACATGATCGCGGTGTAAAACTCTCCGAACTCGGGTCCCGGTCCGTGATCCGGTGGGGTACGAACATAAGATTTTTCTCACATCTTAGGCTTCAAACGCCGTTTACATTAATACCGTTATCTACTATAACAATACTGCTATACAGAGTACCGCGCAAAAAAGGTCAATTGTAGGCCGTAGACCAGATGTGATAATCAGCATCGCCATCTCCAGTTATCGTATTCCCCTACTCAAGCCTCAAGGATAAGCTGGTAGAACTTACAAATCAAGAAAATGTACGAACCTGCTAGGCGATATCAATGAGCCTTTGGTAGCCCGATAAATGGATCTGGGCGAGACAGTGTCTCTATCGCAATCGGTAAACTCCCAAACTCATTGACCGACCGCACAATATCCCGGGTGGCCAAAAATGCAACCATGGCAGCTACGACATTGACCACAAGGATGAAGATGATTATCCATTGGAGCAGAAAGGGCTGATATGCCTTTTGCTTGGAAGGCGGCTGGGATGCATCGTTGACAGCAAGTGGCTCGTAGTAGTCCAAGGAGCGTGTCATAGCAGTCGACAGGATAATGATGAACTAGATAGGGCATCAACAGTATTAGTAGCCTGGTGTTGCACAGCCGATGTGACACTCAGAAAGTTATACACTTTGAGGGTAAAGCGGAGTCGAGAGGAGAAGCACACGATGCACCGCCTTCAAATCTGATTGGAACTAGTCATAAAGTCTTGAGCGCTGTACGGAAAAAGTTCGGGTTATGAAGGAACGAGATAATGTACCGAGCGCTTACATTAGACCCTTATCAACCGGAAAGCATACTGCGGTCTAACAACTTGCAACTAGGCTGTATCCGTCTAACTGAGACCAAGATGCAATAAAAATACACAGCTCGTTGGTTTTGTTTTGTAATTAGCGATCCGATTGCAGGCAAAGGGTATAGCGTTAGTACGGTTTCAGAGAGGCAACCCTGATTATAATTAGTGGGCTTCCTGCGCTCGTCGGAATATTGCACCAATTAGGATATTATTAGGTCTTGGAGCCGTATTCAGTCTGACGATACTAGCAGCA